>NW_023494788.1:38963704-39116505 GCF_904425465.1 Colossoma macropomum
TAAGTGAAATTTGCTTTATATATGGTACTGAATGACTAAAAATACTTTGACATTAATAAAAATGTTTGAGCTGATATAGAATTATGTTCATGTATGACAGACAATGTTCCTGTAAAACAGGGTAAATGAAATGATGAGGTAGCAAGTGTGGCTTATATTCACTATAGTTTTTCAATCTGATAGGAAAGAACTGTGAAACCACAGTAGATACCCAGAGCACAGCCAATGATCACACTGCCTCCTACTGGTAACAACAGGCTTTTATACATTCTAATGGCAAATCAGAGGACTTAATATTAAGTCTGCTTATAAGAACTTTAAAAAAGTCAAATACCCAAATAGTAAACAAAATAATGGCCAGTTTTATATGTATGCTCTCTAATAACTTTGTAATTACACATTGACAATGATGTAACTACTGGAGGTGTGTTCTCTGTTACAGATTCAACTACTACAGTTTATGTAAATGCACATATGTATAAGCTTCATTTTTAGTCATATAATGAATCATGTGTGTTTTAATAGTTGTAATAGTATTTTGTCTTTCTTTTTTCTGTAGTAAAATGCTTGTATTGTGACATGGTAACCTACCCAAAAGTCTGGCTTTAAACCATTCTGTAATAGGTTGGTATTTTCACAGCAACAGCAGATCTTTCTTCATACAGAAATTGTGGAATTGGTTGATTCAATCACAACCATGTTACAGCCAATATTCCACAGTAACTTTGTAAAAGCTACATTTTTAAATAGGTGCAGAGTTACTGTGTAGTTCCGCTGTAGGTACAGTGAAACGACAGATTGGTAATCCAGATATTGCTTTTTTAATAGTGTAATACAACACTAATTTAATGAATTACATAAATATCACTTTTGAAGATATGTGCTATTCATCACCATCATATTAAAGAATAGTTTAAAGCCAGGACTTTGTCAGTGCATTAGTACACTGTATAGAGTGTTTGTATAAAGTGTATTAATGTAACTAGCTAAGCAGTTCACTCTTTTACACATTGTGATGTCATAAAACAAAATGCACTGTTACTAATTTCAAAATTTTATAACTAAAACCTGAAACAATAATTAGCTTTTGATGTAGAATTTTTGTACTATTTCCATTGGTCCATTCATTTAACACATTGTGAGGGGGCAAATAGAGCTTTCAAATTTAGTTTAAAAAGTTAGACAAAATTTGAAATTTGTATTTTTTTTTTTATATTACATCTTTTCATTTTTTTTAAACTGTTGCTGAATTAGTTATGATGACATTTCCAGTTGTAGTTGTTCTCTCTTAAGATGAGCCTTCAACTTCCAACTTTACTGACTGCTTATAAATGAGAATCATCAATGGCAGAAAAAAAGACCAAAAAAATCAGTTATTTTTGTAAATACAGATTATCTATTGAAGATACGCTGCTGCTAATTTTATTGTTAATTTTTATTTCATGCTTGAATCTAAATCTCCCTAAATGACCAACTGAACCAGCTGAAATCTGCACTGAACAGAAAACAGCAACATAGAAGGCATGAATTTAAATGGATACAAACAAAATAATATAATCTATTACATTATGTGATGTTAATGAAGGACACTGAAACTCCAGATCCATGTGTTTGAATTGGGAGCTGACTGTATTCTGTTCCTAACCTATTAGAAAATGAATGTAACACCACTGACTAATACACTACATCTGTGAGCAAGTGACTAATGTTTAATACACTGTATGATATGTTTTTTTTTTAAGAAAGGGGCTTATATTTTTGATAATTTTACATCATTTGAATCAGATTAATATCATACATAAATTACAAGGACATTGAAATGAAAAAGTAAAAATAGTTTAATTTATGTGTATGTGTTTTTATGAGATGCAGAGCTCAATGAAATTAGAAAAATTGTATTGATAGGAAAATTATATATCTCTACTTATTTAGGGTTATGAAGAACATCACATACAAGAATTAAATGTCTTTAATTTGATGTCGTTAAAACAGGACCTTCTGTAGCAATACAAACCATCCAATTAAAGAAAATGACCAACTGGTCATCAGCTACCAGTCTAAAGTTGGACCACTGACAAGTATACAGTCATATGCCAAAGTTCCCCAGTCACATGACATTTTGTTGATTTTTTTAATAAAAAATACAATAACATCTGCAGAGAACAGGGAAAAAAATGAAACTGATTGTTCTGTAACACTTTTACAGACCATGTTTTATGTTTGTTTTGTCAATATGTTAGTTTCAGCAAATATATGAAAAAAGCAATAAAGGTTAATAATGACCACACGCTCTAAAGCTGAGTTCTCACATCATCCTTCAGAGAACATAGACTCATCTCAATCAGCAGAACTCTCACCTAACAAGAAATAAACAGCTACAGATCAAAGATTGGAGCTCATTTGAAGCGTGAAAAGGTCCACTCATGATCATCTTAGGAAACTAGCGATGTGAGCGCTGAGCAGCAGCTTTGGAGCTTCTCACTTGAGAGTACACAATGTCTTCAGGCTGTTCTCTCTTCACTCTCTCACCTTTGGCTTTCTTCTCTTTGATGTGGATGGCAGCGTAATGCAGGTTCTCAGTGTTCTGTTCCTGTAAGAATAAACAAATCATAACCTTCTGAAAAATATATATAAACTTGGAGAAAAATAAAAACTGACAGTATTTTCTGGGCTGCTTGATGAAAGGAAGTTTCCTGATGAAAGACAATCAGTTTCTACTAAAGGTAAAATGTTCTCCAGCATGAAACTGAAAATGTTTGAGTAAAGGTCTGTTAAATACAGGACAGACTGTGAACTCCTGATTGTGTTATTGAGCAAAGAAACATATTTTGTTTCCTTTATTTAAACTAGATTGTAAAATAGTAGAAATTATACAAAATAGTAATAATAAAAAAAATCTGAATTTTGAAGTTGGTTAAAGACTAAAGGTTTAAAATGTTCATGTGACACCAGGGAGTGAAGCTTCAGAGTTTCCTGTAATGAATTCCAGTTCGCTGGTGCTCTGTAGCTAAAAGCAGATGTTCCCAGATCAGTAAAAGCTCTCGACACCTGAAGGATAATCCACTCACTGGAACAAGTCTGATAAAATACATTATTTACACTGAGCATTTCTGTGATGAATGACAGCTTATGGCCAGTAAGTTCCTTATACAGCACTATATAGGACAGCATTTGTCATTTAGCCATGTGCCAAGGTACTCTTTCGAGGTCAGGGTTGTGATGCCAAAAATGTTAAAATAAATATTAGAGGCTCTGGACAACAGCAAAAATGTAGTTTTCTGAACATTTAAGACTAGTTTATGATTGTAAAAGGCTGATTTTAAGGCACTAAAAGAACACTTTTATCATTAAAAAGCAGTTTTTGCACTGCAGCACCAATATAGTCAGCTGTGCAGTACAGAATGGTGTCATCAGCGTATAAAAAGACTTTGCAATCAACAATGAAGGCAACAATGCCGTTAATATACATATTGAATAATACTGGCTTAAGGATCGAACTTTGAGGGACCCCCTCAGTTAATGCTAGTAATTCTGATTTACTTTGTCCCAAAGTCACACATTGCTCTGTATCACAGTGATCATTTCTAATGCAGCTGGTAGCTCTGCTGTCAAAACCAATGTGATATCTCCAAAGCTTTAGAGATATCAATAAAAATGACTGTACAATGTTTCTTTGATTGTATGTAATGTGTTCTAAAATGATAAAGCGTATATTTGCAATTTTGTAAAGATCTTGTTGTTTGTTCAATAAAGTGAAATTAGCTATAGTTTATTAATGCATTAAACATTATTCATTATGACCTGGATTGGTACATAACTGGAGGTCTGTTTTCTGGAAAATCATATATAATGGTATTATTAGTTGTAATACAGCATAATGAACTCTTACGACCTTTTTTGCAAATTACTTTTACCAACAATGTAATATTGGCTACATTTTATTTCTTTTAATTTTACATGTTCTAGGTAGTGTCAGGCCTGGAGTTGATTATTATTATTATTATTATTATTAGTAGTAGCAGTAGTAGTAGTAGTAGTAGTGGTAGTAGTCGTAGTCTCTAATATTTCAGAATGTGTTCCATATTATAACATATGTTTTAAATTAATTTGCATCACAAATTCAAAACCAATTCATGATATTTCATGGGAAAAAAAAATCACATTTGGTTGTTAATTTGCGCTGAATCTAAAAAATATTTCTAGTTTGAATATTTTTGACTACCAAAAATCCATGAAATGATCTTTACTTTAGAATATGGGTAACAAATGGGCAAATTACTGACAAATTGTTTAACACTTTAACATGGAACACATTGTGAAGTTTTACTGACTCATTAAATTCTTATTAACTCTAAACTAATAAACTCCAGAAATCACCTGAATCTACACAGAGCCTATCAGAATGAAATGCTGAAAATTAACAGTTGATGAGAATTTAGATGATAATTCTGGCTCAACAATTTGCATAACAACATAGGTTGTTTGGGCGCCCCTGGCCAAAAGACATGTTTTGTTGATTTTGTTTGATAATAAGTTACACATCATCTACAGAGAACAAACTTCTGCACCTTTTAATGGGAGTAATACATAAATACTGTTTATCTCCTGAACTAAACATATTATAAATTTTATAAAAACATAAATTGTGGCCTGTGCCAACAGTTTTAGATATTATGTTTTTTCCCCACATGTTTAACTCAGAAAATGAATCAAAATGGTGCATTAAAATTGATATTTTATATACATATATTTAACTTAAAACCAGTAAAACATGTATAAACTTTTGCATCTGACTGATAGGGTTGGGGTAAAAATTGATTCTTAGATGCATTGCAATGTGGACATGAACGATTCTGAATTGATTCACAAATGTCAAAAATCAATTTTCTAAATATTCATTTATAACGTAATGTTGACGGAACACAAAAGATGGAACTTGGAAGTGTGGAAGTGCAGCGCTCAGACAGTCTGTGGTGGGATGAGTGAGAAATCCGACCAGCACCCTCTGCATTAACAGCCAGGTTAGGTCAGGAGTCACAACACAAATGATAAGAAGAGACATTTTGTCCTTTCAACAAAAATCTAACCACCTTGGGAGCCGCAACATTTAATGTCCAGTATGTCTCAGTATGTGCTGATGTCTTAGCACAGGCTAAAAATATAAATGAAAACGCAGACTTACTTTGCTCTGCTTTAAACTTTAGCTATAGCCGCTTTCCTACCATTTCCACCAGGACGCTTTTCCTCAAAAGTTGAATAGTTTCTTGTAAAATGTCTCTCAACTTTCGACTGTTTTACGAGGCTGAAGTCACTTCTTATTCGCCAGCTTCTTGTTTTAATGTTCCCGTTCCACCTTAAATTCTGAGGTGCCAAGTGGAAATGCGGCACCATTTAAGGTGGAACAGGAAAATTAGAAAGAGAAGCTGACTTCATCTTGGCAACTTTTTAGTGTTTGACAGTCTCTTATTGCAGATTTAACATACCAGGAAACAACTGCAGTGCTTATAAATGTGAATAAGTCCATTCATCTCCAAATGTTCGTCTTAAATCTTTCTCTTTGCCTTTTACCTGCATGTTGCAAACATCCTGTCTCGCAGACATTTTACTGACACGGCGATCCCCACACCCTCAACGAGATCAAAACTGAAGTTTTGAAATCACTAAAGAAAACAGGTAGGACTGCTGTAATATGCTGCTTGGACACCCATTGCAACAGAATCTTATTTCACCGTTACTGCACATGTTATCACAGATGAGTGGCAGCTTGCATCTCATGTGCTCCAAACAAAAGCAGCCTTCTTGTTCACTTGCCACATCACTTCCATTTGTTTTATTAATAAAAGATATTGGAAGCAAATTCATTATGGATCATTACAAATAATTGCTTTAATAGTACCAAGTCCTCACACAGAGAGAAAAAAGAAATCCTGTATAGAAAAAAAGATGAAGATAATAGTTTTATAATCGCATTGCAGCGTAATCGTAATAGAATCATGAGGTGCCTAGAGATTCCCACTCCTAATGACCGATTATCCAAGTGTTTATTGTGCATCCTCACTAAGAGCTCTGAACAGATATCTGCAGAATTGTCGCTTTAAGACATTTGAACCATATCAGATCCTCAATAGAAACTAAAATGCAGTTAAAAGAGTAAGTGCATAAAGAGTACCTGTCTGGTGGTCCTCTCACTCACAGTCCCCTCCTGAACTTTCTCTGTTCAGGAGATAAAACTTCACAATTACTTTCAGATACAGTTTAATGTGGCTAAACCTATTAGTAAGTATTCTCACTATATTCTATTTCTTTCTATTAAAATGTTCAGCTGCATCTCATAATGAACACTTACCACCAGTGTGATGTTCAGATTTTCTCAGTTTATGAATTAAAATGGTTTGAGCGCAGATTACAGCCACACACACTGCTGAGAAAACTGCCAGAGTCAGCATTACAGGACCTACAGGATCTTCTGTAAGACAGGAATTATCAACATACTTTATACATGAAAACAAAGTTCAAGCCACAAAAATCATTTTCCATCTAACCTTTTTAGCTTCAAATTTATGTCAATATTCTCTATTTCACTGCTCATTCTCAAACCCAAAGCTGCTGTGCTTTTATGTCTCACATTAGAATTGTTTACAGTGCTGATGATAAGAAGCAGAGATCTGAAGTGTTTAATGTCTCAAGGTCACCACCCTCCTACATACCACAAAACAGAAAACAAAAATCCGATTCAGTGATTTTGTTCACCAACATTACATTAGTAAAAATTTCAGACACATATGTAGTTTCTCTGACGGTCTTAGACAGTAAATAAAATTTGTGTGGCTGATATCATGACCTCTGGTTCCTATCAACACCACTGTGAAGAAATCTGAGTATGTTTCTTTACAATGAACCACTTGACATCACTTTGGGAAACTTAATTTTCTTTATTTCAAAAGATGCAGCATAAGTTTGGGTCCAAAATATGAATTAATGGCTGTAGTGTATCAATAGTCCATGGCCCATGGCTACAATATGGGTTACAGCTGTTTCTGACACATTTTCTTTTTTCTATAAATTCTGTTGAAATTTACTGAACACTTACTCAGCTCTACTGATGCTCCATTACCAAAAATGATCTTCCCACAAGCAGCCAAAGCGCAGTAGTAAGTTCCAGTATGGTGCTGGTCGAGGATGTTCTTGGAGAAGTTGTACACAGAGCTGTGTTTAGAAGAGCTGATCTCACACTGACGGCTGCTGCTGTTCTGATGAGTGTAAATGATTTCAGGAAAGGATTGTCCTGCAGCAGCTCTGAACCAGAGCACTCGAAGTTCTGCTGCTCTGATCTCAGAGAGGACCGTGCACTGCAGAGTGACCGTCTCTCCTGGAGAAACTGTCCCTGATGCTGGAGTTTGGAGCACTGATATGTCTACCTGCCCTAGCAAATATAATATAGACAGTGTAAGTATGTGTATTCAATAGTAACAGTGTCATTACAGGATAAACATAGTATAATAACAGCATACTTGTGAGGTAACAGTGTTCTATTATGAATTTAGAGTGTGATGGTGCTAATTTATGGATATATACAGCATTACAATATGGATATTTTCACCAGTACCAATAGCAATAATATTTATTTAAACTGGCCTTTGTTAAAGCCTGTATCAGTATTTACAATGAAAAGGTAAGTTTACATACACAATTCAACACACTTTACATTCTGCTGTAGCTGAAAGAATTAGCAGAAAACTGAAGTAGAGAACAATAAATGTTACCTGTGACTGCTAAGAATGTAGCAGTAGAAAAGTCCAGTGTTTTCTTTCCAGTCTCTCCACAGAAGTACATTCCTTCATCTTCTTTAGTGACACGTTCAATACTGAGAGAAATGCCACTCGCAATTCTGTTGAGTTTAAATCTCGATTTGTCAAATTTATTTGCAAACACAGCCGGCTTGTCTTCTAACTTTGATCCCACTTCCAGCGGCGCATGTTCCAGTCTTTGTTTGTACCACATCCTAACATCTTTATTTGAGTCGTCTACAAATGTGCAGTTGAGAGTGACCGCTTCACCGGGCTCAGCTGAGATGACCAACGACTCTGAATTTCTCACTGCTTGAGTAGAATCTGTAAAATGAAGTTCATTCAATCAGTAAAACTTGAATGAAACTTAAGCAACAAACCATAATCAGCAATTATAAATACGAAGAAACTTACATATTTTGTAGAGAAGTAAGATGATAATCACAGCTGGATCCATCATCAGAAGAACAACAGTTATAACTTGAAGGCAAATATTCTAAAGGCTGTAACTGAACAAAGCATCAAACTGCATTAGCTTGCTGGGTTCTTAGTCTGAACCTCATTGGCTGGTAAAAGTCACATGGCTCTTTCTGTCTGCTTGACTTGATCTGTTTGGCCACAGAAAGTGCTCTGTGCTCTGTGTCAGTAGTTGTGGTTGTCATAGTCTCTGTTATCAACACTACAGAGAAGCAGTTAAACATGAGGAGCTCAGAATATCTGCCTGTGAAGGTTTGAAGACCTGATTAATAGTAGAAAAAGGATGTAGGATTGTTTTGGTTTTCAGTAATAATGTTAGAGAGATTTAAATGTTTCTGAGTACTTACACCCCAGACATGAATATATTTACACTGTAAAAAAAAGTTTCCTTAGAAGTACATTATTAACCAAACACGCATTCAGACTTTTCCTTTTAACTCCTTTTATTTTTTAGGCTCTACTTATACTTAAATTTATTACTTCATAATTATTTTATTTTATTTAGTTACTAACTCTGTGATAAAGCTGTGAATTTTATAGTCTAATGATTTGTGACTGTGTAAGAGACATTCACTATAGTTTGTGATACATACTGACAGCATTTCCAGATTAATTATTAATGTTAAACTGTTTCTCTTGATTTGATTCATCACAAATTGTTCACAAAAGTATAAGCATGAGTATTTTAAATATGCACAGAATTAAACAAAACAGAAATGGAGATTTAAAGTTTTGTCCTGACAGTGATGACACACAGATGTGTGTAGTTAGAACTTGTGGAAAATGACCTTTTTACTCTCCATCACAAACTACAGAAGACAGGCTTCAATAAGAATCTGCATTTTCTAAATCTAACCATGTTTATATTGTTTGTATTACAGCTATAATACATGAATCCATGTAAACAAACATGCAAACAAACAAATAAATAAATAAGAGAAAAACTATATTCATGTAAAATACTGAATGTTTTACTAAATTTGTAGTAATTAAATGTTTTTAATCCATTTTAATTTCTTACGTTATTTTATTTTATGTAAAAAAAAGAAAATCTTCACATCATTGTAGAACAAAAAAAACTATCATTAAAATGATTTATCATTTAAATTATTTAAAATTATTTATTATTATTAATTATTTTAACTTTATTTCTTCACAGCAGTACATAATATTAACATGGCTTCATTATGTGGAACCACAGCAAGTTCTCAAAAACAACTACACACATTTACAATCAGGACTTTTTTCAACAGTTATCATCACTATTCTATTGCAAAAGGGTGTGATTTTTTTCAGATATTACAATTAAAATCAGTTAAAGTTACATATTTAGTGCTTCAACTGAAAATGAACATAGCACCACCAGAGTGTTGCGTGCCAAAGTTATCATTTATTCAGAAGATAATACATTCAAATGCATTTATTTGCATCCTAAAAGTCACATATTGTAAAAAAAAATAAACATATCAACAGAATTTAGCTTTCACATCAAAATATTTTGAAAACAAGTGTTAAGAAATTTCATCAAGAGATTAAAAGGCAGGAACAATAAAATAAAATAAAATGCCAAAGTCAAAGGTTAAAGAGTATATATGAGAATAAGGACATGCACAGCAGTTACACAGTTCACGTTTTATTATTGTGTTAATTTCAGCAAATAAACTGTGTATCTAGATCTGTTCTCACTACAACCTGAAACACATCTTCTACATTTCCATGAACACAATATCAGACACCATCTGAGCTCATGAGCGTTTGCCACGTGTGAATGACTAAAGTGACCACACACTCTAAAACTGTTCTCACTCGGCTCTTTCAGAGAACTGACACTTCATACAAAACCAGACTGTTTTTTTCAGTCATGCAGTTTTGAGCACAGAGCAAAGTGAAGCACATGATTGTAGATCCTGACTGAAATCAGCACAAACACAAATAAACAGATACAGATTACAAAGCTGACAGTAACAGAAAATATCCACAAACTTCACTTCTGCTGCTACAAGAGAAGAGAGTGCAGTGAGTCAGTGATTGTTGGGGTCAGTAACTGAGAAGTATCTGACTTCAGAGTAAACACTGTGTCCAGAGCATCCACTCCTCATTCTCAGGCTTTTGGCTGCATAATTCAGCTCCACAGCAGCAGAGTCCTGTAGAGATGAATATGAAATATTAAAGGCTGAAGATTAGAGAACTCTATGGGAATTAAACAGTGTCAGTGTGAATGAGAGAACATGTAGTACCTGACTGGGTTTGTTCTCCACCACCGAATCATGATCTCTCACTATGATGGAGTAAAGAAAGGTTACAGTGTCATATTTAGAGACCTCAGTGCTGGTCACTTTTAGTTACAGTCAGTTTTTAGTTAAATTGCACCTTTCATTCATTAAAATGCAGCTCGAAATGCTTCACAAGGAGGAAGGCAAATAAAAGCCAGTATAAATTAAGAAATGGGAGCAGATGTTGAGCTGATCAGAATAAACGGTGCTAGTCTATTAATATTATATCAATTAATGGAGTAACGTTCACTCTTCTGTGTTGATGTTAGAACTCTTTCTGCTGATTCTGTACAAGCTGTAGTTTGTCTATATTCTTTTTGGAGATGCCAGAGAACAATGTATTACAATAATCTGAACTGCAGAAAACAAACTTACAAGTTCTTAGCATCATGCAGTGTGAGATCAGGCCTGACCAAGGTTTTTGTTTTTTTATTATTTTGTTTGTTTGTTTCTTTTGTACATGTTTGGTAAACATTACCAAACCATTGCATTTTCAGAGATACATGTAAGGGATCTGTTAAAAATTCATAATCAATCATTATTTACAAAAGCATAATAACACCATATATAACAGATTAAGCTACACTCACCCCTGCAGTTCTGAATGGCTTGAATGCAGATCACAATCACACAGATTCCCAAAGCTGCTCCCAGATAAAACACAAGGGGATCCACAGGACTCACTGTGAGACATTACAAATTGATACTACTGTATATTTACATTCACAGTCATTCAAACACAGACTGTAGCAGATCATGATATTTCACTACAATTAAAATACTTTCAACATTAAATTAAGAGAAATGAAAGTGGTCAGAGCTTCAGTTCAATCTATGAATGATGCTCAGGTCATGGAGATAAAAGTTCTTCTTTAGATTTATGTTGCGAACAAAATACTGTCCACCATGACTCCAATGATGTCCATTCAGGAAAGGTTCCCAAAAAAATGAATGATGGTACATCACAATAAATATGCGTATCCACTCAAAGATGCATGGTTATTGAAATATAGAAGGAAAAGCATAACTGGAAATTGGATGTGAATATATCATCAAAAACTACTGGAATATCCATGCTTTAACTGCTACTTTGTGGAGTTTACAACCACAAGACAAAAATGCGCCAAGGTTCTATGCAAGAGTAGAGCTACACATGAATAACATGATATAACAGCTTTATATGGATAAGTTAGTAAATATAAGTACACATAAGGACAACTACAGTAGATGCAAACAGGCCCATGGACAGATTTTTAAGGGTATCAAGAGAAAAAAAAACAGGTAACAGGGGCATGAATTGGGCTTTCAGATATGGACAGTGATGTCTATGAATGTGGGATCACTGGGGTTCAAACTTCACTGGGGTTCATCTTCTGATGTTGGGGTGAAGAAAGGGTGGGTGCTCTTAGAAAGTTGCACAACATATTACAGTGTTACTTTTTAAAGTTAGTAGACCTTTTGACTGAACTAGATGAGCGCAGTGAAAAGCAGTTTATACAGTTATACTTTAGAATTTTAAGTTAACTTTCTGTTTTAACAGTGTTTGGATTTTGCAGTGGTATGATAGCGCCAAGCTAACACTGGCATACATTCACTCTCCCAAATTGAGTTTAGTACTATATAGCTGTAGCTTAAAATTTAAATTTTTGAGCTTTCATGGCACATTTACTGCAGTTTCTTAGTGAAATGTTTTGTGAATACTTCAGGAGAGTTTAATATTAGAGGAGACTTTATAGTTATATGAATCTAATTAATGTCAGGGGTTCAGTCAACATGGCTGTATAATACTGTCAAATTTGAAACAATTTTAGATTGTGTAATTTACCTTAATTTTATTGTTGACCAGGAACCAACAGCTTTATACTGTTTGAAGCATTCAGGCACATAAACACACACAGACTTACCGAACTGGACTGATGCTCCATTACCAACAATGATCTTCCCACAAGCAGCCACAGCGCAGTAGTAAGTTCCAGTATGGTGCTGGTCGAGGATGTTCTTGGAGAAGTTGTACACAGAGCTGTGTTTAGAAGAGCTGATCTCACACTGATGGCTGCTGCTGTTCTGATGAGTGTAAATGATTTCAGGAAAGGACTGTCCTGCAGCAGCTCTGAACCAGAGCACTCGAAGTTCTGCTGCTCTGATCTCAGAGAGGACCGTGCACTGCAGAGTGACCGACTCTCCTGGAGAAACTGACCCCCGTACTGGTGTTTGCAGCACTGATATGTTTAACCGATCATGACCTGACATTGTGTTAAGATTTTAAATGTAAGACATTAAGCCAATATTTTATTCTAAATACAATAAATACTGTATAATCTGAGTGTAATATTATTAAAAAGATATTGTGAAAAGTTTTGAATGAATGTATATATTAAAAACTGTAATGTGATTACCTGTCACAGCTAAGACTATGATATTAGAAAATGTAAATGTTTTTCCATCACTTTTTCCACAGAAGTACATTCCTTCATCATCTTCAGAAGTTTCTTTAATAGTCAGCGAAAAATCTCCATTTAGACTGAATTTTGAATCAGTTACAATGGGAGGTTTGTTGTCTAACTTTGATGTGAGTTCTTTAGGTTTCTTCCACAGTTGTTGTTTGTACCAAACCTTAACGTTTTTATCAGACTTTTCAACTTTGCAAGACAGAGTAACATTTTCTCCAGCCTTAACTGAGATAAACTGCTCATTAAGATCCACAGCTTCAACAAGGCCTACAAAATGACATGAAATCAATTATAAGCAATAAGTAAAACAGTGGATGACATTCTACAAATAGAAGTTACATAAGTCCAGAATTTAATTATAACTTTTGTAAAGTACATAACTTACATATGATGTAGAGAGATAAAATGTGAATCTGCACTGGAGCCATCATCATCATCATCATCATAAGAAGCTTTACTTATCTGAAGTAACTTGAAAGGGGACCTTCTGATCAAAGCAGTAAACTGCATCAGCATGCTGAGCTCAAGAGATCTGATTGGCTGGCGAATGTCACAAGGCTTTTTTTTTCTTTTTTTTTTCTTTTTCTTTTACACCAGACATGCTTCAGGCTTCCTTGTTAATAATGATTTTGTATTTTTATAAAAAAAATACAAATAATAAAAAAAAAAAAAGTGCCCTTGGTTAAGATATGTAAAAACCTAAAAAAAAAATAAAATAGGTTAATTAGTTTAATCTCACAGTAAACATAGAAAAAGAACAAAGTCTTTTGTTTGCCATCTGGGATGTTTTATATCAGTTTCCTGCTGGAAGATCCAAGCATTGTTTCCTATTTTTGTATTTGACTTTAAAGTTCTTGTTAGTGACCTATAATTTTAAGTACTTTAGCTTGACATTAGAATACCTGATGATACCAGTAGGAGGCAGCATGAGCATTGGCTGTGCTCTACCTACTGTGATTTGCACATGGTCTACAAGATAGAGTAAGACCAGAGCAAAGCTGATTAATAAAATAGAGGATGATACCTAAACAAATTGCCAATAAATCCAAAAAGTAAGACTAAATCAGGATTCTGAAGAGCTTATAAGCTAACAAATCATGTAGAGAACTAAAATGAGCATCAAAATCAGAGCCATTATCATAAAGAAGCTGTTTTTATTTAAAACAAACCAGAGAGAAAGCATGAGCCCCCCACTTTATCAGCAGGTTGGGCTCAGTAGATCAAAGCCAAAGGTCAATGACCGCTAAAAGTCAGTATCTGTCTGCTTGTTGTTTAACCTCTTAAAAAGCTTTATTACACACTTCTATAACCTAAGAATAGCTCAGTCACCATGCAATGTAGTCCTTGTAGTTACTGAAGAATAAGCCTTAGTGTCACAATGCCCAATGCCAACCGTTGACTAGCAGGATATTAAGCATCCTAGCACTGGGCTGTGGAGCAGTGAAACTGCATTGTCAGGAGTGGAGGAGCTCTGTCCAGTATCTTTGGGTCCAGAACTGATCATCCAACATCAGTATCTGACCTCACTAATGTTTAATGGCTGAATGCAGTCAAATCTTCACAGCAATGTTTAAACATGTAGTGTAAAGCCTTCCCAGAAAAGTAGAAGATATTACTGCAGCAACCCCTTATTAACAGCTTTTATTTCGGAAGAAACACTGAATGATCAGGATTATACAAACATATAGATGTATAGACTATATAATATAATGAACATATAGTTTTAAAAAGGTTGAACAGAGACTGTTAGAGCTC
Organism: Colossoma macropomum; assembly: GCF_904425465.1. NCBI lineage: Eukaryota > Metazoa > Chordata > Actinopteri > Characiformes > Serrasalmidae > Colossoma > Colossoma macropomum. The sequence continues at coordinate 38,978,447 of NW_023494788.1, forward strand.
GGCCTTCAATTCAGACCACATCAGAACACCACCATGGTAATCATATACAATAAACCATTTCACATCAAAAAACTCTGAATGACTTTGTTTACATCCAATTACTTGAATTATACAGACATTTCTTTAAATAGGTGGAATTTGTCTTTAATCAAAGTTTTCTTAGAATAAGGTGTGGCTTATGTTCACTATAGTCTCTCAAGAGAGGAAAGAACTATGAAACCACAGTAGATACCCAGAGCACAGCCAATGCTCACACTGCATCCTACTGGTAACAACAGACTTTTGTACATTCTAATGGAAAACTAGTGGACTTAAAATTATAGTTCACTTACAAGACCTTTAAAGAGTCAGATTCAAAAACAGAAAATATAAAATTGACCTGTTTTATATGTAGAGCCTCTGATAACTGTGTAGTTACACACTAATAGTACATGCAACACCATTGTTACTACTGGTGGTGTATTCATTGTTACAGATAATACAGTTTATTTGAATAAACATTTGTATCAGCTAATTTGGGACCAAAAATTGGGGTTTACATCAATCCACAGTTAAAAGAACTGCGGCATATGTTCAAATACCAAGTAAATAAACTGAACTGAGAAGCATCTCACTTACTGAAGACGAGACTGAAAAAGACTTCAGATGCTTCAGCTGTAAAAACAAGGTTTTGTCATAACAGGGAAGTCATGTTATCTTGTATAGATTATTCTGTAAATGTCTGTTAAATACATAATCAGTAATGTTTAATGAATTATGACTTAAGAATCATCAGAGAATTCAATGCTGGACTTTATTTATTTAATCTAAATATATATTTTAATTATATTTTATTTTGAGTTAAAAATTAGAAAACAGAATTTTGATAACTGTTTCAGAATAAGTAGTTAAAATAACATTTCCAGTTACAACTGTAATCCTTTATGATGGGCCTTCACCTTCCAATATTAATATTGAATACCTGTAAAGAAGAATGGACAATGGTCAGAAAACATCGTTATTTTGCATTTATACATTATTTTATAAAACAATGCATATTTTACATCATTTAATAATTTACTGATCATTGTTTTCCAAGTAAGAGACCCAAAGCAAAGAGAGAGGAAAGCAATCTCACATGTAAATTGTCCCATGTCCCTTAATAACCTAAGAATATTTGTATATATATTAATGCAGGAGAGCAGAACTCAAGTTCCATGTCTTGAAACCTGGAGCTGATTGAATCCTGTTTCTTTTCCAAGTTTAGACGGTGTGACCACCCAAGCCCCCCTGAATTAATATAATTAGTGGAAAATGAATGTAACACCATTGACTAAAATATTTTATCTGTGAACATTTGAATGACGTGTAACATTCTATATGATGTTTTTTTGAAGAAGGCGCAATTATTTTTAAATCTTTTTTATTTTTCCATTATTTTATTCTGACTAATATTATAAATAATTTACAAAGACATTGGAATTGGTAAGTAAAATAGTTTTACTTATTGTTATGTATTTTAATTGTATCCATAGGAAATTGTTGACAGGAAAATTATTGGTCCCCATTCTAAAAAAACAGGATGTTTTATAGTTATGAAGAACACGACACACAAGGATTAAATGTCTTTAATTTAAAGTTGTCATTAAAACAGCACTTGGTGTAGCAAAACAAACCATTCAATTAAAGAAAATGACCAATTGGTCATCAGCTACCGGTCTGCATCTGAACAACTTAAAAGCTTACAGTTGTATGCAGAAGTTTGTACATAATATTTAACCAAAGGTGCTCATACTTTTGCGTAACATTGTAACCTTGCATTATTTCAGCCATAAGTTTCTGGCCAATTTAAAAAAATTCACAACTCTTTCATGAAGGCAGTGCAAAATCAGACACCATCAGTCTGTGTTAATGATCACAGTGACCACATCGTCCTTCAGAGAACTGAGACTTAATTTCAATCAGCAGAACTCTCACCTAACAAGAAATAAACAGCCACAGATAAAAGACTGGAGCTCATTTGAAGCGTGAAAGGGTCCAAATCTTCACTCATGATCATCTTAGGAAATTAGTGATGTGAGCGCTGAGCAGCAGCCTTGGAGCTTCTCACTTGAGAGTAAACAACGTCTTCAGGCTGTTCTCTCTTCACTCTCCCACCTTTGGCTTTCTTCTCTTTGATGTGGATGGCAGTGTAATGCAGGTTCTCAGTGTTCTGTTCCTGTAGGAAATAAATATCATCATCTACTGAAAAATGATGTAATTATGGAGAAAAATAAAAACTCTTCCTTAAAAAGGACAGAATTTGCAGAGTTACTTCAAGTTGCCTGATGGATGACAAACAGATTTATTTTTTCAAAAGACCATCTACTTTTATCTACCATTTTACTTTTTTGACTCATGCCATTATCTTAAAGTAACACAGCATGGAGCTCTCTAGTCAGATACAGAACAGACTGTAAACTCCTGATTTTGAAGGCAAGACTTTATTTTAAGGATTAGATATTAGGGCCTGGCAACCTGTCCAGGGTGTTTCTAGCCTTTCACTCACTGAGAACTGGGATAGGCTCCAGCATCCCCCGTGACCCAGAAGGATAAATGGCTTAGATTGTGCGTGTGTAATTAGACATTAATCAATTTTTAATAAGTTATTAAGTTATTAAACTCTTACAGGCTCTAAAACAAAAAACTCCAAAAGTCACCTGACACTACCGAGAACGTAAAGGAAAGAAATCCTAAAAAATTACAACCAATGATATGTAAATTTAGGTGTAATTCATGCTAAATAATACAGACTTGTGCAAAAGTTTGGGCATCCTTGGTCAAATTTTTCACATTTTTTCCATCCAAACTTTTTTAGCTTGACTTTTATGCCAATTAATTTTACATTTATTAAGAAAAATAATTTTAAACATGATCAAAGTCATTTTAGTTTTGTGTCTGCTTGAAGTTTATATTCTTTCTCTGCTTTCCTGATCATCCTGCACCCCAAGCTGGTGTACAATTATTTCTTACAGTACAGACCTGAGTTGGGTCTGTTGGGTCAGTTGGGTCTTATGCTTGTCTTTATCTCAGTACAGGGGAATTCCACCATTTTAAATCTACATAATTAAAAATTGACATAAAAACATTTTAAGTTGTTTGCTGCGGTGGTTGGAGCATCGCAAAGAAACATACAGAACCAGAGAATGTAAATGTTTAATGCCTCTGAAAGCTCCTTCACAGAAAATTATTACATGAGATGCCTGATATATTTTTTGATTTGAAATGTAATTTTTTGTAATTCCATTAACGGTCGGGGGATACATGTATGGGGGTCAACAAAGATACCCGTAAACAAACAAATAAACCAACAAATAAATAAATAAATAAAAGAAGTCTTTTTCACTACTGTTTCCGCTTTTTGACTACTACATGTAAATATTTATTTTCAAGAATAATTAAAGTTTATGTTGTATTTCATGACCCCTGGTTTTTATCACTGCCACGGTAAAGAAATATGAGTCAGTAAGTGTCTCTACAGTGAATCATGTCACATGAAACCACTCTAAACAACTTTGTTTTCTTCATTTTCATCTAAGATCAACAATTGTGGAATTTTCCTTTACGGTGCAGCAAAGGTTTGGGGTCAAAACTGAATGGCTATGTGCTCTATAATCTATTGTCTCACAATATGGCTTTCAACACCTGTTTCTGTCATATTTACTGTTTTCTATTTTGATTTAGACACATATCATTGATTTTGTAGCCAAAATCACTGTTAGAATGTAAGTCTATGCAGCTCTAATTCACTGTCAATTTCTTTTATGAACCTTTTATTTTCCTTACAAATTTTAAGTTGATATATATAGTGTTTGTAAGTATATACATACTACATGAGTGCCTAGTAGTACACAGAACAACTTACTCAGTTCTACTGCTGTTCCATTCCCAAAAATAATCTTCCCACAAGCAGCCACAGCGCAGTAGTAATGTTACATCTGAAATGGCATGTGATGAGTTTACAGCTGCTGACGTGGTTTTGGAAAGTAGTGATGAAGATAACAGTGCGCTTTGATATAAAAAACATATGAGTATCATGTTACATGAAGAGCTGTTAAAGAGAATTTAGGAAGATATGCAAAAATCGACAAAATGCCCTTAGATCCCAGAGGGTTAATGACTGAGAATCCTTGTAGTGGAAGCCAATCCTGACTGCTGATCTAACAACTGGTGTACAAGCTAATAAATACAATCAAGCTATCATTAGTGTAACTATTACTACAACAAAGTAATGTAAGCAATCCAACACATTTAGCTGTAATGATGATTTGAAGGCAGCTTTTACAGATACTAAGCTTCCCAGCAGTTACATTGATTATCTAACTTCCTTTCACATTCGCCAGCTAGCAGAAAAAAATAAAATAAAATTATATATATATATATATATATATATATATATATATATATATATATATATATATATAGCCCAAAATAGTCCACTCACCTTTACAATATGACATCAGATGGGGGTGTTTAAAGGTGGCGACTACTGTGGCCTACACCACTGTAGGAGGCAAGTGGGCATATTTACAAGTGATATAGCGATGTTGCATTTTAGCCAGTTTCCTTTTTACATGCATTTAATTTAGAGAACTTTGGCAGGCTCAAAGTTTTAAACACATTTAAAGTTTTATAGTGAAAGCTTGTTGTACAAGAATCCTACTCTTCTACTTTCATTTCAACAGAAAACAGATGTTTTCTGACAGCACTTCTCAAAAACAAAACATTGACAGAGGGGTGGCCAGTAGCCTTGTGGTAGGCCAAATGTGCCCCCAACTGGCAGGTCACAGCTTCAAATCCAAGGACTGCTCTGCTGGTGAGCCTGTGCTGCTCTTGACTGGGTATAGTTAGGCAGCAAAATGACATGTTTCTCTTGAATGGTCCGTAAACTACATAATGTCTATGTAACTGGACTCTAGCCCAGAGATAGATTCACATTCCAGTCATGATGCACCAAAGAGTGCTGCCTGCTGTGCCATGAACCTAGACTGCAGGTGTTTTATCTGGGGGCGGGGGACTTAAAGAAACACAGCATATAGGCGGTCAGAAAACTAAGCTTGCCAAGCTTCACTAGGCTGACAAACCAGGCTGCAGTGGAACCACATGCTCTGGAAAGAAAAGACAAATACAGGTCCCAAGAGAGGGAAAAGGAACTTTTTTTTTCCAAAAGAGTTCGAGAGTGCTTTCTAGAGCTTATATGGGAGCTCAGGATCTGATGGGCCTCAAAGAGGAGAACAAGGACCCGCCCCTCATGAAATCACTTCCAGTTAGTAATAATGACGGTGTCATTTGCTTATTTACTCAATACTGTCATGTTTCAAGCAAGCCGATGCTCTCAAGGAGAGCCACTCTGCCATGCAACATATACAGTTAGCCTGAAGTGCTTATAGTAGACGACCTGTATAAGAAATTACTGGCTTAGCAAGAGACACCAGCATATAGCAGTGTGAACTGAGCACTGAATGGTGGCAATATTTTTTCTTAAGTAGGCTGATCACAGGTGATGCTGGGTGCTCTGATTGCTAAGGAGGAGATCTATGTCTCCCTCTGGTGGCTGTAGCTGGTTTGGTAGATAACTCAGGCCCAGGCTTAGCTGTTGCAGTCTAATGTTGTGTTGAGTACTAATTTGATTTTATATGTACTGGACGAAGATGAATTAGCTGATGGTGATCAATAAGACAATGGTTGATTTCAGTATTTGCAAAGTTGCATAAAAATGGAAATAATGCAGCTAACTTTCCTTTTGGAAACTTATTAACAACAAATGACAGTATTTATTTCTAATTGCAATTATGTAAATATAATTGAAAATGTAGAAAAAACTCAAAGTGGTCTGACTTATGCAGTATCAGCCTATCATAAAAATATAAAGATACATACATATACATACATACATACATACATACATACATAGGATTACATTAGCCATCAGTAGGAAAGAGGGCTTATGGTGTATTCGGCTATGCAGTCTTTTATTTATTTGTAAAAATAAAATAAGAACATCTTCTGTTCCATATTTAGATAAAGATGTCTAGGACTTCACATCTTTAATCTCTTAAGAAAGGATTTGTCAAACAGCATCAAAAGAATGAAAACTTCTTTAATGTGTTTATGTTCAAAAACAACATTAGTCGACCAGCACAAAAAGTATTCTTTACAGTTTGGTTTACAGACCAGAGCAGATATACAAGAAGACATTCAGACCATATTTGAAAAATCAAGCAAAACATGCATTTAATATTTGATTTGACATGTTCATATACATAATATGGTATAAAAATATCCACAGAATGTGGATGACTACATGACTATATTAACTCAGGTAATATAGAATTCTTTCCTGTTGTGTAATACAGCTTTACTGAACTGCTTTATAGTCGGAAACAGGGAAGAATCTCACTCGGGTGAAAACTTTCTCCTTTACGCTCTTCTCTTCATCTTCTCAGAGAAACATAATGCAGTGAAATCAAACTCCTCAGAGTCAGAGTCCTGTTTCAGAAAACAGAAGATCAAAACTGAAGTGGACAACTCCAGGTGATGTCTGAAGAAATTTGGGCCCAAAGTTTGTGTAATAATAAAGTTGTTACATAAAATAGTTTGACTATGTTGCGTGATGTCTTAGATTTTTTTTTACAATATTTCTCAAATCAGGTTTGGGCTTTGAGCAACATATGGTTAAAAATGTATTGTGCTGGGCTTTGACAAAATAGTAACAAAAGAAAACTTATTTTGTCAGATTTTTCACGATTTTACCATCACTAACACGCTCAGAAAACACATGTAGGTTCAGTGGTGGTTTTGGATATTAAATAAAGTGAATATATTTGTGTTGTTTTTGTGGTGACTCCTGGTTCCTATAACCACCACTGTAAAGAAATCTGTAAGCTTCTCTGGAATGAAAGATTTTTAATCACATGGCTCTGAATGACTTTGTTCACATCTCAACAATGGAATTATGCAGAAATGTTGACAAATCAGTGAATCTCTTTTTTTACTTAGAAATGTAATGTGTGATTTGCGTATGATTTTAGATATGACTCTACATATACAGTGCTGTGCAAAAGTAAGAGACCACTCTATTTATTTAATTTACATTCAAAATTACCAATATGTACGAGTTATTCACGTTTTTGTGTCAGAAAAAAGCAGCAAAAAACTTCACATAAAATTATTTAGTAAAAAGTTTAGTAAGTATAATAAACACACACACACACACCCACACACCCACACCAGGATGTCTACATGTTTTTATCTGTGTGAATATCAGCATCTACTGATATTTATTCCAAGTGAGGAAACCGACTGCTGACCCTAAAAGGCTGCACTGTGTATGAGCTGCTGTTAAAACCATGTCATCTTCTGAAGGTGTGATTCCCCCCCAATCTTGTGTTTAGATTGTGGTTACAGATTAATAGTTTACTGGAGTTCAGCTCTATTTATAATAGACCACATAGAACTGCAGTGAGGTTTAAACTGCTTAGAATCTAGGATTCTCATTAACCTTAATTAACTTATTATACAGTACTTACTATGATTATTCATGAACTATTGGTAATTACTCAGTCACTACTATGGATTATTGATTGATGAACAATTGATTATTCAGTGACTATCATAAATTACTCAATAACTACCATAATATTGAATAACAACAATGAAACTACTATAAAACTGAAATATTAATAAGGTTCTGTGGTTGTGAGTGAGGTATTGAAGTGTTCACAGGCATACAGACGCTCTGAGTTTAAGGCAAGTTATGCTGATGATGCACAGTATGTGGTGCTAAGCTACATTCAAAACTAAAAGAATTACCATTCATCAGGTGCGGCACTGTTCTGGGCTGAGTTTCCCAGTAGTGGTTAATCTTATATATTATAAAAGCTGCTTTGAAAGGAAAGCGCAGAAAACACATTAATCTGGCAAATTATATATTTTTTGTAGTATTAACCAATACTAGGCCTACAGACTGGCAGCTCCAGGGAAATAATTCAATTTAGAAATTTAAATAACAGAAAAAATTATGAGAATAAACAGCAAGTAATATTTAAATTTATTTTACATTTGACTGCTATTCTTTTGTTTGTAATCTAGCAAACAGATTCATCTTTTAGGTCTCCATTATGATGATATTGCTATAATTTAACACAAGTAAATATTGTTGGTGTTGTATTATTTGCAGATTTTTTTTTTTTTTCAAATTGTATTCTTATGGTGAATGGACTAAGAGGAATTGCTGTTTTTCCCACTAGTCATTTTGTTTAGGAAACAAAATGGCTTTATTTGTGTTGTAGACAGTGTAACTCCTGGCTCCTGTCACCACCACTGTAAAGAAATCTGAGTCAAACTACTCTGAATAACTTTATTTAAATTTGTGCTTTTAAGTCACTCAGAAAGTTTGAAAAATTAGGGAAATTCCCATTTAAACTGTTTCAGGCACTTCAGTGGAATCAGTTAATAAGTATGATGATAATGTACCTGAACTTGAAGCTCCTCTGAGAAACCGTGGATGACAGACTGAGATGATTTGCCTTGAAAAGCATTGAGAGAGGAACATGTTAGAAATGCGGCCTCATGTAAATGAAATGTGTCACATACTGATTGTTTCTGCATAAACTGACCGCTGCAGCTCGCTCTCCTCCAGGTCCAGATATTCCACATTAAACTCAAGCCCAGTGCCACTCCCATGACAACAACCAGCACATGCAGATGATGCATTGGAGGATCTAGAAAAAACAGAGATAAAGAATAAATGGTAGTTTGTGTAGACAATGATTTAAGAAGATAATAGAAACCTAATTAAACCTTGTTGTTAATATTTTAGAAGCAAAAGCTTGAGCACCCCCAACTGGAAGAAACACTCAACAAATAAAACATTTTATACATGTTAAACTGCATAATCCAAATTATAGAAAACAAACTCAAATTGCAAAAAAGCAATAATGGGTTGAAGTCTTATAAAATAATCCAATAAATGGAACATAAAGGTGTTTTACCCTCTATGGTGCGTAATGTCATTAAAAAAATCAGGGAATTCAGAGAAAAATCTGTACAAGTTTATAAGATTAAACATCAAATATGTCAATATATTTATAATTGAATACATGTCAAACAGAATTGACTAATCACTGCTTTCTGTTTTTATTAGCATTTTACACACTATCCTAACATTTTTGTAACTGAAATTTATAATTCAAACTTATACATCAAATAGAGCATAAAGTACACAGAAACACTTACTCAGTTCTACTGCTGTTCCATTCCCAGTGACCGACTCTCCGGGAGAAACTGACCCCTGTACTGGAGTTTGGAGCACTAATATGATTGACTGCCCTCAAAAATGTAATATACACAGTGGTAGAATAACACTGACATATCAGTATGATGACATTATAATAAAAGTAAAACAGTGAAACAGCATTGTGTCCATTATGCATCTAAGTGTGACAGTGACATCTAATGGGTATTAAAAACTAAGCATCACTTTTACACTAGAATTGATATTATTAAGGTCAGTAGCAACAACACATTTCAGAATGGCTTCACATAATTGATTTTAAGAAATAAATAAATCTTACATGTTAAGAACACTGAAAACAATTAATTATTTAAATTACCTGTGACAGTTAAGAATGTAGCATTAGAAAACCTAATTGCTGTCTCTCCAGCCGCTGCACAGAAGTACACTCCTTCATCTTCTTTAGTGACACGTTCAACACGTACGTTGACATGTACTGACAGAAGTGAAATGCGCAATTCTGTTAATTTTAAATCTTGTTTGGTTGAAAGGAGCAAAAATTCTTGATTTCTTATCTTTAAACTGTGATCCCACTTCCACTGGAGCATGCCCCAGTCTTTGTTTGTACCACATCCTATCTGCATTTGAGTCATCTACAGGTGCGCAGGTGAGAGTGACCGTTTTACCAGGCTCAGCTGAGACGACCAATTGCTCAGAATTTCTCACAGCTTGAGCAGAATCTGTAAAACAAAGTTCAATATATTCAAGCAAAGTTCAGTCAATAAGAAAAAAATGATGAAACTGAAAACAAGCGTAATTGACAAGACGAAATATAAAAAGAATTTATGTGGGTAACTTTATGAAACTTACATATCTTGTAGAGAAGTAAGATGATAATCACAGCTGGATTCATCATCAGAAAAACAACAGCTGTAACTTGAAACTTGAAGGCAAATATGAAGGCAAGAGTGTTACTGAGTAAAGCTTCAAACTGTATGAGCTTGCTGGGGTCTTATACTGAACCGCATTGGCTGGTAAAAGTCACATGGTTCTTTCTGTCTGCTTGACTTGATCTGTTTGGCCACAACAATGTTCCTACCTGCTCCATCTAGCCTGTGTAGAAAAACAGGCGTATGTAAGAAAGCCACTGTATTTTCTTGGAAAGGTTTCAAGACCTGATCTGTTGTTTAATAAAAAATTACACACATACATATATATACATATAAATATTTTGGTTCTGTTGAAGAAATTCAGTCGCCTCTCAGTAGGAGACAGTCATGGGCTGAGAGGCCTGTAGAAAGTAACTTATGTACATTCTCCTATTGAAGGGTCATATTACAATCAAGTGAGGCAGTTGTCCTCTCTGACCTTTCCACAGTAATTGATAATTATTTATCACATTCACAAGAGATCAATATGTTCCTTATACCGTAAATGTATCTCTGACCATTCTGTTTACCTCTGTCTACTTACAGAATGACTGTATCTGTATCTGTTTGTTATCTGAGATTTCTAATTTTCAATAAAATTCAATATTTACAAAATCATCAGAACTTTGCCTTTCATGTAAACAAACATGATTATAGAAGATGCCTTAAAATAATATTTTATATGAAGGTTAGTAATACGTCTCTATGTATAGGTCCAATGCTGAATATATGAGATATTAACATTAACAGTACATCATCAGTTATCATTTTATAAATGATAAATCAAGGGTGACCATGTAAAGAGTCCAGCACCATATTGAGTCAAATTCAGTGTTGAAATAATAATATGCAGAAATGAATTTACAGTCTGACTTTAATGAAAATGAATAAAGATATGATGTATAGGAAATACTTATCATGTTTGGTGATACACACTCACAGTAATTTAGCAGAAATATGTAATAAAGTATAAATTAAATCTTTTAAGTAGACATCTACTTTTCATTTCAGAATATTTTATTGTTATTTTTTTGAAGACACATTTCAAACATTTACACTTCATACAAGCCATTACATGTAAAGTACATAAATATGCCCGGATTATGTGGAAGCACAGCATGTAATACAATTACATGTACTTACCATTAGGATTAAATTCCAAAACATATTTCAGCTTTGAAAAATCAATTTCTAGGAATTTTTTTAAAAGGTATTATTTCTTCCAGTTATTCTTGTTTGAGTTCAAATAGTTCGTTTGGCAACTTATTCAGTTAAAATGGCATAAATAATGTTTCAAATGCAAATACATATAATTCCATCAGAACATATGTACATTGCTGCTGTAGGAAGAAAACCTCATATCTCCTTTTTTGTTGTTTTTAAGTTTTTGACATAATTTAAAAATGCCTATTGCTGTTTACATTGTGTACTTTGAATACCATAAGCTACAGTTTATAGCATCAGCCACAATCTCTAAAGGCCTAAAGAGCGATCTCAGCTTCACTTTAAAGTAATTATATGGAAATTTTCACTACTAACTGAAACACATCTACATTTCCATCAACACAATATCAGACACCATCTGAGCTCATGAGCGCGTTTGCCACATGTGAGATCTGAGTAACCACACACTCTGAAACTGTTCTCGCTCGGATCTTTCAGAGAACTGACACTTCATACCAAACTGGACTGTTTTTTTTTTAGTCATGCAGTTTTGAGCACAGAGCAAAGTGAAACACATGATTGTAGATCCTGACTGAAATCAGCACAAACACAAATAAACAGATACAGATTACAAAGCTGACAGTAACAGAAAATATCCTCAAACTTCACTTCTGCTGCTACAAGAGAAGAGAGTGCAGTGAGTCAGTGATTGTTGGAGTCAGTAACTGAGAAGTATCTCTCTTCATTCTCAGGCTTTTGGCTGCATAATTCAGCTTCACAAAAATGATCCTCCCACAAGCAGCCACAGTGCAGTAGTAAGTTCCAGTATGGTGGTGGTCGAGGATGTTCTTGGAGAAGTTGTACACAGAGCTGTGTGTAGAAGAGCTGATCTCACACTGACGGCTGCTGCTGTTCTGATGAGTGATTTCAGGAAAGGATTGTCCTGCAGCAGCTCTGAACCAGAGCACTCGGAGTTCTGCTGCTCTGATCTCAGAGAGGACCGTGCACTGCAGAGTGACCGACTCTCCTGGAGAAACTGACCCCTGTACTGGAGTTTGGAGCACTGATATGTTTGACTGCCCTGGAAAATGAAAAATTGACAGTGTGAGAGAACCGGACAGTGCAGTGTTGGAACAGCTTGAACAGTGTGTTTGGAAATATATTAAAGGACTATACATATTAAGAGTTCTGAAAACAATAGTGCTATACAGATCTTACCTGTAACAGCTAAGAATGTAGCATTAGAAAAGTTCATTGTTTTCTCTCCAGCCGCTGCACAGAAGTACATTCCTTCATCTTCTTTAGTGACACGTTCAATACTGAGAGAAATGCCACTCGCAATTATGTCTATTTTAAATCTTGATTGGTCAAAAGGAGCTAAAATTATTGAGTCCCTAGTTTTAAACTTTGATCCCACTTCCAGTGGCGCATACTCCAGTCTTTGTTTGTACCACATCCTAACATCTGCATCTGAGTCATCTACAGGTGGGCACTTGAGAGTGACTGCTTCACCAGGCTCAGCTGAGACGACCAACGGCTCTGAATTTCTCACTGCTTGAGCAGAATCTGTTAAAAAAAAAGTTCAGTCTAAATAAATAATAAAAATATGAATAAACTTTAAAGCATACCCACAAAAATATGTGGTGTTGTGTAATTTTATGAACTTACATATTTTATAGAGATATAAAATGATGACAAACACATGCTTACTTCAGTAAAACTATTTGAAAAGTCCGGCCTGTTTTCACTGCCTGGTTTCATATGTGAACTTCACTGGCTAAAAAAAGTCACATGATTTTAAATGCTGTTTCATTTGTAAATTTGTTTGGTCAGTAGATATCCACTGACCTTCTTTGAATATATATATATATATATATATATATATATATATATATATATATATATATATATATGTATATATAAAAACCCCTGTGTTGAATATTTTGTTGCCCTTTCATTCCTTGCATTCACCTTATTGATATTTCATTCTATTTAATTACATAAAAATATTTTTTTATAGGAATCATACATTTCAAACATTTGCACATATTGTTGAAGAACATTTTACAAGCATCTCAAACTTTCTTAAGAACATTTTATTAAAATCATTCAACAAATACATTTGTTTATGTATACATTTGAAATTTTAGTCTTAGTAGAATAAATATGATGCCTAAGCTTTAAAAGATTGATCTTCAGCAAGGAACAAATAACAACATGTTACGTGCACGTATAAGATGCACGTATGTTTTGTTTTTCTTTTTTTTTTTTTCCTTTCTCTCTCTCTCTCCTCTTTCACCCAACCAGATCGTGGTGCAGGTGTGGATAAACGGACCAATGTGGACAACATATGCTTGGCTGTGCTCTACCCTCTACCAATCCGGATGGCTGCTTTCTGCAAAAGGGACGGGCCTTGGCAGATAAAAGGACTCACCTGAGGCTAGTTATGGAGGGGAGCGTTTAGCGTGCATGAGACGTGTAGTGTCAAGCTGTGTTACTTTAGCTGTGAATATGTAACCAGTAGTGCTAGTCTCCTGTGCTCCCTCTCTCTCTCTAGTTCTCTCTCTCTCTCTCTCTACTGTTTTCTCTCTCCCAGCGCATGTGTGGACAGGCAAGTTGGGCGCGCCTATACATTTGCATACACAATAGTGGTTGGATTGTTTAGACACATCAGGTAAGGGGCGAGTGCCACCCGCTGTATTTTGGTGAGGATTAGACTTGGCTAGGCAGATTAGATTTTGGTTTTCTTTGTTTCATTTCTTTGGCACCGTCCTCCGTCCACCCTTGCGGTTGGTTGGGTCCCCTTAGTCAATGTTCTTGCATACTTGGTGGTTAGTTAACTCCTTTTCTTTTAATCTATACGCATTCAGCTCAGCTTATTATATGAACTCTCTTTCCTTGCAAATATATTGTTCCTGTATCAGACACTTTTGCAAGTGAGAAGCAAAACTAAAGTCTTGACTGCAAACGCCACTATTGTGTACTTGTGTCCTTCCCTTCTATCTCCGTCACACGCCATGTTATTTCCCCTCCACCCCTAGCTACATCTGAGGGGAACGTAACACAACACAATACCCAATCTATATTAATAATGCACATTTTTATTTCAGTTAGAAAATCTCTAAGTTCTTTGCACAAGACGTTTGGTTAATAAGAAGATAGTAAGAAGTAAAGAAGGGGATAAAACTGCTATATATAGAGAAATATTCAGAGAAATATTGTCTATAAAATGTGTCACAATCCTGGATGCATCAATTAATAAATAAGCACAGGTGTCACTGTTATGGACAACAGAATACAGATCATAAGCATTTAGTGTAAGAATGAATGAAAAGACTGAAGAGTTAAGAATCTTCCTTTGCCTTCACTAAAACTGTACCAAAACCTGAAGAGCGTTAGCTCTAATACATTGTGTACATAATATATTAAAATATTTACACTAAAAGCTTTAAAACCTTATTAAAGATATTATTATACTATTAAACATATAAAAATGTTTTGCCTTCAAATAAAAGATAATGAAAATTCTATTGTTTTACGGTTTGTGAAAAAGTAGTTTTATATTTTTTGTGTAATTTTAAATGGCATTGGATATTCAATGTGTTTATGATTAGTTTTCATCTTCCTATTAAATTCCATACCACAAAGTTTCAGTTCTCGAAGTGGCCAACATGTGAAACTTTAATAAAGAAAAAAAAAATGCTAAAAAAAGGCAACTTCTCATCACATCCACACTTCAATGAAGGGTTCATGTGTTAAAGACTACAAAGCTGAAGTGGAGCTCATGTGCAGCACTGAATACACTAGTAAAACAAAAAATGCCCCCAAACTTGTGCATTTTATTTGGATAGTACACTTTAGAACCTGCGCTCAACAAAATATCTATTAAATTCACCTATTTTTCTAACGCTACACTGGGCCCTAATCCTAAACCCAACTCTACCACTGGTCCAGATCCTAAACTCAAATCTAAATCTGTTGAGAATAAATTGAGTTTCACCAGGTATGTTCTTAAAGACGAGCTGTGCTGCTGCATTCTGGATTTGCAGGGCCTGATGGCCTGCATAAGAAGACCAGCCAAGAGCGAGTTGCAGTAGTCAAGCCTTGAAATGAAAAGAGACTGAACTAGCACTTGGGTGGCCCTTTGAGTGAGAAAGGGTCAAATCCTCCAGATGTTGTACAGTAGAAACTTGCATGACCGAATCAGGTTCACAGTATGAGCTGAAAATGATAACTGGCCATCCAGAATCACACCAAGACTTCTTGCATCATCAGATGGAACAATCAGAGAGTTCTTGAATGAGATGGCGAGATCAAGGTGAGGATCTGTTGTTCCAGCTCAGCTCAGTCTTGCTAGGATTGAGTTTCAAGTGATGAGCTGCCCTCCATGAAGAGATGTCAGTCTGACATGCTGAGATATGACTGGAAACCAGAGTATCAGAACGTGAGAAGGAAAGCATTAGTTGGGTGTCAACATAGCAGTGGTAGGAGAAGCAATGAGAGGATAATACATCACCGAGAGAACAAGCGTAAAGTGAAAAGAGAGGAAGACCCAGCTTTAAACCTTGTGGTACACCAGTGGAAAGCCTGCATGGAGTGGATGTGGACCCTCACCATGTTACCTGATAAGAGTGCCCCTCCAGATAGGACTTGAACCACTTCAACACGGAGCCAGTGTTTCAAAGGTTGGTGAGGACAGCCAGTCTTGAGTAGTTCTACACTAATTACACACATTTACACAAATTAATTTTCTGATTAATTCCACACAGTGTGCCACATTTTGGTGGAATGGGAGAGAAAGAGATTAGGTCTGGAATGAAATTCCTCAAGGTAGTGCAAGGGTTCAAATAAAATCTCAAAATGCTCAAGGTTGTCTCGCTCATAAGCATCATAACTATTAGATAGTAAATGGGAAAAGTGAGCACATTTTCTATCATAGCTTTGAGACGTTACCTGCATCAAGACTCTTTTATTTTAAGGTGGTGCAAGAAAAAAAGGTTAGAATTACATTCTCCTCCAATTTTAGAGAAACTTGAAGCTGTTCGTAATTTCCTTTTCCTAATTATTAATTATCAGGGCCGCTGGAGCTTCACCTACTTTGTGGAACACAACCAGAAGTTGTTTGGTTCACACTGTATTCTGATGATCCTCTATATATGATCTACAGATGTTCAGGTTTAGAGACATCTACAGCCGTATTGTTGGAACTGCAGGACTACAGCTTTTAGCTTATCTGTTTGTTGTGTGTTTAAGAAATTAGCCAAAAGTCGTCTCCTCAGTAGAGCAGCACTGAAGGAATTCAAAAAGCTGTCAAATGATTTGCATATTTCTATTATCTTGGAAATAAATGGTTACTTCCATTGTTTCATATAAAAAACCATTGTAAATACATATGTATTAAAAAATCGGCACAATAATAGTATCAAAAGAATATTTCTGAAAAATATTTCTTTAATGTGACATTTTCCATTGACAGTTTTATATTTACAATCATGACAGTAAATGTCCATAAACATCACTAAATGCTAAATAGCTACACAAAATTTGCTTATGATGTAATGGTTTCAACAAGAAATACATTTAATGTCTGACAGTTATTTGGTGATGTTTTCAGCTGGATTGTATATGCTATAAGAAAAAAAAGTAAGAAAGAAAGAAAGAAAGAAAGAAATATCTAGAAAACACTGAAAATTTTTGAATACTTTTAACTCAATATGACTTATTTTCTTTATTTTTCAGCAATATTGTGTTTCTGGATCACTCTGTAGTCAGAAACAGGGAAGAATCTCACTCGGGTGAACACATTCTCCTTCAGCAGTCGTCTCTTGTCGGAGAAATTTAAAGGTGCAAAACTGAACTCTTCATCGGAGTCCTAGCTCAGAATAAATAAATAAATAAATAAATAAATAAAAAGTTAATAAATGAGATTAGTACAATGAAAAGGCAAATATCAATCAAGTTATAAGATCTCTCTCTCTCTCTCTCTCTCTCTCTCTCTCTCTCTCTCTGTCTATTTATCTATTTTATTTTCTGAAAAGTGAAAGTAAGTTTGTTAGCAAGTTAGAATGTTTGCCTCACAGCTCCAGATTATAACTGACAAAGGTAAGTGAAAAATTGCAGGTGATACATTTGATTTTCATTAAACCATTAAGATACATACATTGCAGACATGAGTTACATTGTTTACACAGAGCTTGAATAATTTCCAGCTTGTATAATCTATAGAAAAGCAAAGCCAGCAGAACAGGACGCTCTGAACCAGCCTCACATGAGCCTACGGTCACCATGCCCAGAGCCAAGTGTCGAATAGAGGGGTATAAAGCCCCCCAGCATTGAACTGTGTATTAATGGAGCTCCAACCAATACCTTTGGGATGAGTTGAAGTGATTCAGAACTGATGATCCAGCATCAGTACCTGACCTCACTAATGCCCCTGTGGCTGAATTCTGCATTTTAGTGTCTCTGACCTCAGTAGAAATATTAGATGAGTGAGTGTCTAGAGATTTTTGTAAACATATTACATATGGGGTCAACTGATGATGTGTATCATATGCTCAAACATGGAACTTGACTTCTGGGCCTGAATAGCTGCACTGATATGAACTGGTGTTAAAACCACAATGTCTTCTGGAGGTGTGAAAGTTTCAGCCTCTTTATCTCTTTATCTTATGTTTAGTGTGTGGTTGAGGATGCAGTCCAGGGTTCAAATTTAGTCTGAGGAATGGGGGTGGTGGGGGGGGGGTGCTACACTAAACATGTAGCAATTTAAATTTAAAACTGTGTAAACAAAGTAAACCTACAGTTAGACTTGTTATGTTAATATCATGCTTTATAGGAAATAAATGCAAAAAAATTAATTAATTAACAGGAATACTATCAAATAATCAGGATTGAAATTCAGTTTTGTTTTATTTTGCAATGGCAATTTTTCCATTGTGTTACTAAATTGCTTGGTATGATCTGCATGTTGCTGTATATATTTTATCAAAATCCCCCAAAAATGTAAATATGATGATAATTAAGACAAAACTATTGATAACTATTATGGAATAATTCAACAAATTATCATAATTCATCAAAAAAGTGCTGAAATCTCCAGGACAGGTTAGTGCTGCTTTCTGTTTGTCATTTCAGACTATAACTAAAATAAAAACAAGCTCTTTACACTATTCAGCAAGGGGTGGCTGGTAGTCTAGTGGTAGGACAGCTGAGCCAGCTGGAAGTCGCAGGTTCAGAACTGTTGAAGTTAGTAAACTGATAATAAGCTTTATAAATGAGTTTTATTTGTATAGTGCAAAGGTGAACCTGCTGGTTTATCAGCACTTTCACAGCGATGCATTCTATGTAGTACAGCAGCGCTTTCTTCTGTATCTGTTGGTGGAGCTCTATTAGTTTGTTACATGTATAATATTTTTTTTAATATTGTATTTTTATTTTACGTGGTATAGCAGCTAGTTTCTTAATGACAGCCACAATTCTGTCAGGTATGTGTTATGCCAGTGTCTTGAGTTCCTGTCCTGCTAACTTTTAAGGTAACATACCTGGTCTTGCAGCATCTCTGGGAAACTGTGGATGACAGACTGACATGTTTTGCCTTTAAATGCATTGAGAGGGAAATTAGTTAGAAATTCAGCAATGTGGTGATAAATTCTGTAGCATTTTGTTCACCTCAATAAAGTTTTACAAAGACTCTGACATTCACCAATATTTTCTTATTTGGGATTTGTTCCTTGGTAAGAACAGAACTGCAGACTCAAGAGCACAAAGGTGCAAACAATTCTGTGGTTTAAGACATCATAACAGCACATTTAAGTAAAAATCCAGAAAATATTTGTGAATGAGGCCCATTATTATTATTATTATTATTATTATTATTATTATTATGAGCGCAACAGCTCAACTGAACACAGATTAATGTAAAGTAAAGACAGTAACACACACTCCCAAAGCTGCTCCCAGACAAAGCACAACAGGACCTACAGGTTCTTCTGAAATAAATAAATAAATAAATAAAATAAAATAAACATGCAAAAAAAATTAAATAAATAAATAAATAAAAAAAAACCTCTATGAAAGTTTAAAATGTATAGTGTATGAAGTGTTTCTACATTAAATAAAGCATATTCTGTCAATCTCATTCGAGTTCCATAGTAGCTATAAGGTTTTGCCTAAGACATTTAAAACACATATCAGCTGATCTCCTGATCCGTTACAGCTCATCCAGATCACTTCACTCAGCTGAGGCAAACTCACTGTCTAGGATCTCTTACAACTCAGTGGGTTGAGGATCTTTTTCTTATGTTGCTCAGAAACTTTGCAAGAGCATTTTATATGAGTAATGCAAGCTCCAAGATCCAAATCAACAAAAAAACATTTGTAAAAATCCTCCACTCACCACTGCAGTGGTCACTGTTTCTCCTTGTACAGATTATAAAGGCTTGAGCAAAGATCACAACCACACACACTCCCAAAGCTGATCCCAGACAGATCACAACAAGATCCACAGGCTCCTCTGAGAGAGTAAGATAAACAAACAAACAAATAAATAAATAAATACTATATATTTGTGCGATAAAAAAATTCAAGCCAAAGGTTTATTTTGGAGTAGTTGTATTTTATTCAAGTGTTACTTACATTGAATTTAAATTGAAGTCTTAATTGAATTACTTAATTACATTTAATTATTATATTCAATGAATGTATTCAATTATGTGTATATAATTCTATAATAATTCTGTGTAAATTTCTTTTTAATTAATAAAACATCCAACCAAATTCATAAAATTTCTAAATCAAACTGACTAAATGTGTCTTTGTGTGTGCAAGAACCAGTACTGCCCATTAGTCATCACACCACTGACCACCGCCTTACAGACCCTGAACAAAAACTTTTAATCTAATTAAACATAGTTTATACTTTTATATGCCTGAATATGTTTTGATATGTACGGTTTCTCAGTTCTTGTTTCACCTCTGAGCACTACATTAGCATGGAATGTAAAATATGAATAATGGAATAATGTAAATATGAGTGATGCTCAAATAAAGTACAGAACTCTGCAAAAGGCATCAAAGGTATTTGTAATTTTATATGAACAGTAAGTGCTTTTGTCAGTAAGAATTTGGTATCAAATTAGAATTATAACAAATGTAAACATTAATACAATAAAAGTCTCTAATTACTCTATTATTATTTTTCATATTAATTCCAAAATCATTGTTTTTTTTTAGCAAATGAACACTTACTGCCCAGATAAACTTATTTTTAAGATCTCTTAACAATTTTTAAGGCTTCTTAACAATTAATTAACTATAAGCAACCAATTAATAATACCTAGTAAATAGAAACATATTTGTAAGCATGCTTAGAAATGTGTTATAAAAGTTATTTGTGTTAATGTAGTGTTTCGTAAATGAATAATTAACTGTTGACAAATGAGTAAAATATCATTTAATTGTGATCTTTCAGTTACAAACATACTTGAAATATCATTATCTTTCTTAATCAAGGCCAGTGGTTATTATAATGATATTCTTCTTGTTTTAGATCTTGCAAATTCAATAATTAAAATCGTTTAAATGTATTTTATAATTTGCACACTATCTTTATGTAGTTCACAAACTTTCATAGGCTCTTCCTTTAACCATCATACAGATTATACATGTGGATTTAGGCCATTTCTACTCAACAAGCTTATATAAACAATTTTATTTGACACTGAAAGCTGATGAATGCCTTCTTTAGCAGATTTGACTGTTAAATTCTGCTACATAAAGAATTTCTTTTTAATGTTCATGTACAATCATCTACTAATCACTGTAAAAGTAGTCATCAGTTGTTTGTGACATGCAAACAAATGTCACCATTTACTACAGCATTTGTTCATTTAGGATTCAGATAAAATTTACGCATTTATGTTGTTTAATTAAGGCATCACAAAGACATTACAAGTATGCTTATAATTGAAATATTACAAACAATTAGTGTTTAATTCCATAATCAACAAACAGTTAATAACTAGGTAACACTTCTTTCTGAGTGGTACTTTGTAGTTGATTAATAAACTTTTAACAGATTATCAGTAACACATCAACAACATATCAGTAAAGTAGCAGTAGTGAAGCGACTGAATACACTGAAGTAAATATCTTGTAGATGTTCTGTTGATGCATTACGTACATTAAGTAGATGTATTGTTAATATGTTAGTTCTATTACGCAAAACCTAACCTTACCCACAACCTAACCCTCACCCTGGCCCTAATCCTAACCTTAACCTCAACCCCAAACCTAATCCTAGCCCTCACCCTGCCCTAATCCTAACCTTAACCTCAACCCAAAACCTAATCCTAGCCCTCACCCTGCCCTAATCCTAACCTTAACCTCAACCCAAAACCTAATCCTAACCCTCACTCTGGCCCTAATCCTAACCCTAACCTTAACCCTTACCCAAAACCTAATCCTAACCCTCACTCTGGCCCTAATCCTAACCTTAACCTCAACCCTTACCCAAAACCTAATCCTAACCTTAACCTCAACCCAAAGCCTAATCCTAACCCTCACCCTGCCCTAATCCTAACATTAACCCTTACCAAAAACCTAATCCTAATCCTCACTCTGGCCCTAATCCTAACCTTAACCTTAACCAAACCCAATCAAGGTAATTCAGTTTAGCAACAGTTAAGATGATTCTTTAACAGCTTGTTACATGTTCACTGACCTCTCAGGTTAAACATCTATAGACATGAATTTGGACTCCACAAATAAAGTGAATAACAGCTGAATTCAGCAGATTTTAAACAAATTTCATTCACATAGTTAATTAAATCTGTTGATAATATGCAGAATGTATTCACGGGTGCTACATCACTGATATATTGTTGATGTGTTAATAAGAGAATGTTGAGTGTTTACTTCATCTAAAAAAGAAGCACTTAAAATAAATTATTATTAATAAATACTTCACAGAAGACTTTGTGTGTTATTAATACATTTATACAACAGTTCTAAGGCACTAGGGCATCATTAATTACTTGTCAATACTTTAGCTTCATTAAATAGTTGACAAAGTGTTGACAATCTTTTTTTTTTTTTTAATGTAATTTTCTCAGGTTCTTAAAGATTGTTAAATGATGCCATACACAATTTAATTTATTCAGTCATTATTTTATGTCAATCACACAAATGATCAATGACCAATAACTTTAAACTTCTTAAATATTGCTTACTCAGCTCTACTGACGCTCCATTCCCAAAAATGATCTTCCCACAAGCAGCCACAGCGCAGTAGTAAGTTCCAGTATGGTGGTGGTCGAGGATGTTCTTGGAGAAGTTGTACACAGAGCTGTGTGTAGAAGAGCTGATCTCACACTGACGGCTGCTGCTGTTCTGATGAGTGTAAATGATTTCAGGAAAGGATTGTCCTGCAGCAGCTCTGAACCAGAGCACTTGGAGATCTTCTGCTTCTGTGTCAGAGAGGACCGTGCACTGCAGAGTGACTGAATCTCCTGGAGAAACTGTATCTGACACTGGAGTTTGGGCCACTGAGAAGGTTAACTGAAGATGATCTGTTCAATTTTATAAAGACATCTTGTTTACAGCTGCACTTTCTCATGATTAAACATGGTATTGTATTAATCCATTTAAATGTAAGACATTAACCAAAAAGCAAAAATGCAATATATACAATCTAATATGATTCTAACATTGTAAAAATAAATTGTGGAAGGTTTTGAATGAGGTTGTTGAAAACTGTAATGTGATTACCTGTCACAGCTAAGATTATGAGATTAGAAAATGTAAATGTTTTTTTATCACTTTGTCCACAGAGGTACATTCCTTCATCATCTTTGGAGACTGCTTTAATAGTCAGAGAAAAATCTCCATTTAGACTGAATTTTGAATCAGGTGAAATGGGATTTTTGTTGTCTAACTTTGATGCCACTTCTTTAGGTTTCTGCCACAGTTGCTGTTTGTACCAAGCCTTAACGTGTGTATCAGACTTTTCAACTTTGCAAGGCAGAGTCACACTTTCTCCAGTCTTAACTGAGATAAACTGCTCATTAAGCTCCACAGCTTCAACAACACCTACAAAATGACATGAAATCAATTATGAGCAATAAGCAAAACAATGGGTGACATTTCAGCAACAGAAGTTATATTAGAATCCAATTGCATTTTAATACTGACATTTAAAAGTCAAAAATTCATAACTTACATATTATGCAGAGAGATAAAATGAGAATCCGCAGTGGAGGCATCATCATCATCATCACCATCATCATCATCATCATAAGCTGCTTTGCTTATTTGAAGTAACTTGGAAAGGAACCTTCTGACTAAAGCAACAAACTGCATTAGCATGCTGAGCTCAAGAGATGAATCTGATTTGCAGGCGAACGTCACAAGGCCCTCCCCCCACCAGAATGTGTGTCTGGCTTCCTTGTTTATAATGATTCAAGTCTCATTATAAGAAACAGTTAACTCTGTAATTATTACCACCCTTAGTTAAGACATGTAAAAAGTTCTTGAAAAAAAAAAAATGTTTTGTAGATAATTAGTTTAATCTCACACTGAACATATAAGGACATAAACTTTGTCAAAATGAACAAAAAACCAAACCACAATCATTATCATTATTATTGGCACCCCTGCATTTTGTACTTTGTGTAGCCTCCCTTTGCCAATAGAACAGCAATTCCTGTTTTGGTGACTATTCTTCACCAAATAGGGTTTTAATGGGGTGTAGGTCAGAGAACAGGAATAGTAATGTCAAAAGTTTGATTCTGTGGTCACTTAAGCATTTTTATGTGGGTTTGGTCATTTCAGAAAGCGGACATGAGGTGGCCCATTTTTGGACCATGCAGAATATTATCATCCAACCCACATATTAAGTTATTATTCAGTGCCAGTGTTGATGGTGTCCCAGCAGTGCCCAGAAGCAAATGTTTTCCAGAAGTGTCCACATTGCTTGCTCTCTGGTACATTTTGAATATGTTTCATGCTGGAAGATCCATCCATGACCCAGTTTTAACTAATCCCACTTGAAGTGTTTATTGCCAAAAAGCTTTTTTTTTCTTACCTGACCATAGAACCCAATTTCAGAAAACACTGGGATGCGGGGTTGGGTTGAGCAGACACAATGCAGAGACCTTTTGGATAAGAAGGAATATTTATATGTGAATCTTGGTGTGACTGGTTTTCACAATCACATCTGGGTGGAATTTGAACCAGGTGTGTACTGATCTGACCTAATTTGTGTTTTCTTTTCTTGTGGTTTTCTTTTCTTTGTATTTGTTTGAAGCAAAATGTGTCTTTTCTTTTCTTTTCTTCAACTGTACCAGTCACCCCTCTACAAAGGCGTGACGTTAAGTGCAATTTGCCACTGTCTTTAATACAGCCCTCAGCAGGTGAGCCTAGTTGGCCTGATGAACCCAGGGAGGTCTGGGAATTGGAGTTCCCATGGTCACTGGCTATAGTCCTCTCAGAAAGCTGCCTCTGCCCTCTGCTGTCTGTCAGCAGAATGGACCACTCACATACAGAAACAGGAAGACCCACCTATTTTTTAGAAAGCATGAAAACTCACAGGGGAAGGAAAAAAACAGACCCAGCCACGACCAAGAAATATAATAATAATAATAATAATAATAATAATAATAATAATAGCAATATTGACCTAGCAACTAGTCTTAATTCAACTCTGCATTCAAATTTTTTGGAGGCAAATGAAAGTAAAGATATTTATTTGCTCCTTCATGATCTTAATATTAGGCAAATGCCAGCTCTACCTAATGACCCACATAAGCAGCTGTAAGGGCCTCACGGCCTCCAAGGTGTATAAAGTGGGTTAAAAAAGAACTATTATTTTGTCTAACATGCTCAAGTGAGGGAAAAAGAGCAACTGATTAACCAAGTTTAAAAAAAGAATATGTGCATCAGGAGCCACAAAAGCCTTTCTGATAAACAAAAACACAGTTAACTCATTTCACAACAGTGGTTGAAAACTTCCTCTGTTAATCCACGTTTAGATATTCAGTCTGTAATTAATCCAGGTTTAGATATTCAGGTAGATTATACAAATTATATTCATAATTTCCAGTACCCTGAGTGAGGAAGTGCACCAAAAGTTACCGCTTTCACTTGTGAAAATTAGGGGGTAACACTTTACATTAAGGGTCGCTAATCAATCATTAAATATATAATAATCAACTATTAGTTTCCCATTATTTAGTTATTAGTTAACTCTCCATTAAGCATTAGCTATTACTTAGTAATTAATTAAGCACTTATCAATTAGTAATTAAGTACACTGTTAGTTGATAAGTTAGTTTGTTGTTAGTTTGTGGCTTACTTACTCATTGTCTGTGTGCTAATTGCTGCTTATTACATTGTTAATTAACTAATAAGTATTTTTCTTCATATAAAGAAGTACCGTGATAACTTACTAGCACTTATGTGTTAATCCCGCTAATTATCTGTTAATTAACTTTCCATCACCTCCATATATTCAGTTGCTTCACTTTTCTCACTTTGGTTCATTAAAGATGCTTGTGGTCACATCTGACCGTAAGATGAGCGCACACAAATTCATGGCCGGTTTTGTTATTCATCACGTTCATCTTGGCATATCTGTACTCATATCTGGTAGGAGTGCATGTAAATTTGGGCATAAATGCTGGATATGTGGCTAATTAACCAAAACTATTATCAACATAATCTGTAATTGCAAAAATAAGAACAACACTAGAAAATTTCAATAATACTAATTTGTGTGCATGACAGTCCAGTACAAAAGTGGATGTACTTACTTTACATGCACATCGATATAAACAAGTGCGGCAACTATTTCATGTTCCATTTAAAGATTAATGGTCAAAATGTAAAGATCTAATGGCCATGGGCCCTTTTCACAAAGAATCGCGATTACGTCCGGATTAAGCATTAGCAGTGAACTATAATGCTCAAATACTGAGCTACAACAGACATATGTTAGTTTTCGTGCACTATCATGACAAAAGGAAGTGAATGGAAGCACTGATTTAACTGTAAACACAGCTAAAATGCTGTGTGTGGTGTAGCCCTGCTTACTGCTGCTGCAGCTGCTCACATCAAGCAGTGTCTCTGTAGTTGTACAACATGCCAGCAATTTCTGTAATATTTTTGTTTTCAAAAGAAACTGAAGTTCTTCTGTGTAGTATGAATTTGGTAGACGTTGTTTAGCTGTACCTAGCTAGCAACGCTAGAAGCCATTTCTAACTGTAGCTGTGTTCCCAAAATAAGGAAGCTAGTTAGCTTTCATTAGCTGCTGCCACCAGCCGGCTAACGTGGAGCAGGTTCTGTGACACATTTAGCTACAGGATGCAGAGACTTCTGACATAAACACAAACAAAAACTTTTACATGTAAAGTCTATTTTACAGACCTCGTTTAAACTGTATTAGCTTACGGTAGGCTAGCAGGCTACAGTCGCTAATTAGCTAGCCTGCCATTAGTAGTTTGAGCACCAGCTTCGTATGAGTAGCAAACTTTAAAGCTAAGTTAGCTCTAACGCTAGCTATGTTAGCGATCTGCCAAACAGCATTATTCTTATAGTTTCATGGCAATTTTTGAAGCAGCACTTCAGAAAACATCCACCTTTCACTGCTCAGTCAAAAACGAGACTCCTGGCTGAAAAAAAACAGCTGAAAAACCTGCTTCATGTTAGCCGGGCTAGTTTGGTTAGCAGTAGCTTCTAGCTAGTATAGCTAGCTTAATATAAACAGAGTCTATAACATTCATGCTACATATAAAAGTTCTTCTTTCTTTTGAAATCAGAATATTACCGAAATCGCTGGCGTGTTGTACAAAGACACAGAGGCTGCATGATGTGAAGCAGCTGCAGCAGAACTGCAGTAAAAACAACATACAGCATTTTAGCTCTGTTTACAGTTAAATCAGAGCTTCCGTCCACTTCTTACTCTCACTGTCACAACCGTGCAGGAAAACTAAAATACAGCTGTTGTAGCTCCGTGTTTGAGCGTTACAGTTCACTACTAAACATTTTGACATCGCGTCTGCAGTAGCTTTATGGAGAGGAAGTGAGTTTTACCCTGCTAATGCTTAAACCGGAAGTAATCACGAATCTTGTGAAAAGGGCCCATTAATCATCAAAGTTACGTAAAAAAAGAACACCTTTTTCTTGCCTTTTATACGGTATGAACTGCTCTGCGTCTGATTCATAACAATTTTGTACGATGTGGAAACAAATGGAGATTTGAGCATAAATGATAAATCAGCTTCAGTGCATGAAACCAGCCTACCAGCACCTCATTTACATAGCATTTACATGAAGCACACACTAATTCATGCAGATGTTTCAGTAGCCAGCCAATAAAACGGCAGTGTTTGGCATGAAATCTAATGGCCGTGCTCGTGGGTGGAGTTTGATGTCCAGCAGTGAGTGCACTCCTCCCCTGCTGACCAAACTTCATAGTATTAAAATGAAAACAACTGGAAAAAAAAAAAGTGAAATAAAATAAAATACTCAGTGTTGTTAACATAGTAGAGTGATTGTTTAGTGTAATTAATTCCCTAAAATAAACGCTGTATTATTGCAGTGTATGACCGAAGCTGTGTTTGTGAGTCAGTAGTAGAAACAAAAGCACAGTGTAATGTGTCTTTAAATGGAACATGAAATAGTTGCAGCACTTGTTTATATCAGTGTGCATGTAAAGTAAGTACATCCACTTTTGTACTGGACTGTCATGCACACAAATTAGTATTATTGAAATTTTCTAGTGTTGTTCTTATTTTTGCAATTACAGATTATGTTGATAATAGTTTTGGTTAATAAGCCACATGTCCAGCATTTATGCCCAAATTTACATGCACTCCTCCCAGATATGAGTACAGATATGCCAAGATGAACGTGATGAATAACAAAACCGGCCATGAATTTGTGTGCGCTCATCTTACGGTCAGATGTGACCATAAGCATCTTTAATGAACAAGAACCAAAGTGAGAAAAGTGAAGCAACTGAATATATGGAGGCGATGGAAAGTTAATTAACAGATAATTAGCGGGATTAACACATAAGTGCTAGTAAGTTATCAGGGTACTTCTTTATATGAAGAAAAATACTTATTAGTTAATTAACAATGTAATAAGCAGCAATTAGCACACAGATAATGAGTAAGTAAGCCACAAACTAACGACAAACTAACTTATCAACTAACAGTGTACTTAATTACTAATTGATAAGTGCTTAATCAATTACTAAGTAATAGCTAATGCTTAATGAAGAGTTAACTAATAACTAAATAATGGGAAACTAATAGTTGATTATTATATATTTAATGATTGATTAGCGACCCTTAATGTAAAGTGTTACCGGCAAAGCAATAACTAGGCTTGTTTGGGGAGCAAAAAAAAAAAAAGGGACTCTACTGGGGGAACGAGGGATGAAAAAAGACAAACAGATGAGTGCGAGTCAGAACAACATTGTGCCTTAAACGTAAAACGAATCTCCAAAGTTGGTGAAAATGAAGCCAACATCAGCTTACCTCAACAAAAACATTAATATACCTCAACAAAAACATTAATTTACATCAATAAAGACATTAATTTACTCCAGTATATACAATAATTTACCTCAACACTTTAAAATGAGATCTAAAAAATGTTTTATTGCCTTTGCTGGATCAGTTTTGGCTTTGCTCTCATTACAAACTGCCACAGCACTGCTGAGTGAACTGAGTGATCAAATTGGTGGCAGTGTGATTGTGACATCACTCATACATGCAGATGATGTCATAATGGGGCATGTGAGGGTATATATATGACCTTCATGAGGGAAGACATCACTTTTGGATTTTCATCTGATCAGTGAAGTACTCTGAGACTATTACACAACGTTTTTTGCACACAGTCTTTTAATAGACTCGTTTTTCTTCTTTAAAACAGCAGAAACAGAACTTGACGTTTGTCTACAAGTTCTTACAGCATTTTTTTAACACCTCATTTTGAGTTTCTTTCCACCTGTTGTCATTACTGAGGTGTAGTTATGAAGGAGGACAACTATGAGAGGAGAAGTAAAAGGACCACCCTAATGGAGAAACGTCAGGTTCTACAGCCTCTCACAGTGAGACGAGAACCCTGTGACGTCACTCCTAGTAGAAAGGGCAGTGGTTCTTTTCTGCCAGACATTTTGAAAAAAGACCCCCAAACTGTGAAGAAGCCCAGGCCCAGCGCACCCACCAAGTTTCCACCGCTGCCTGTGCAGAACGTCAGTGGAAATGTTGTAGGTGCAGCAGGGAAGAGCTTCAACCAAAGGACAGCTTTATCCAGACCTCAGTTGACAACATCCCACCGAAACTTTGTGACTGCAGGTAAAAGGACGATGCTAGAACCCCTGACAGCTTACGAAGCTCTCTGTGTTGGTCAAAAGCCTGAACACAGACAGGGAATGAAAACATTGCTGCGGAACCAAGATACCGGCTGTGCAGTGACTGGAGAGATTCACACCTCAGCTCAACGTCCATACACTCAGCCAACTCCACCTGCTGGTCCAAAGCCCCAGAGGCTCGTGTCACAGAGGAGACGTGGAACTGCACTGAAAGGACTTGAGAAGGTAGTGCTGGAAGATAAAAATAAAAACACTGAGCTCAAAAAAGACATCCCAGCAGAAGATGATGCTCAGACTGGACAACAACAAGAGGTGCAGAGCAAAAATCAAGATCAGGAGATACATGAGCACATCGAGGACTCCTCTCAGGATGATGATAGTGCTCGTGAACCTGATGCTGCTCCCTCCTTAAATGAGCAGGACGTGCCTGCGGTCCATCTGTGCCAGAGCAGGAGATCTAAGGCAGAGCTCTGTGAGACACTTGGGGTCAAGCCGTACTTCTTCCGTATGCGAAAGCGTGTGTCCATCTCGCCAGACCTCTCTGAAGTAGAGGAGGACGATGAAGACGACTGAGAGTCATGAGAATCAGCAAAATGAAGACTCTAAGGATGAAGATCATCATCTACACCGACCCTCAGGACGACATGAGCCAAGTACAAAACACCACCTTCCACCAGGATGCCTAACAACTACAGACAAGCAGGAAAACCCCAGCAAACATAATAAATAAATAAATAAGTAATGCATTACATTATGAAGTCTCTGTTTCTTAGTGTAGAGGAAGTGAGAATATTAAGGACTATAATTCTGCTTGTAATTACGGTTCAGTTGTCAGTCTTGAAATAGAACTTGTGCAGTTTGTTATACTGAACGTTAGTTTTAACTGAAAACATTAAAATTACAGATTTTAAATGTCGTAACTTACTCTCAAGTAGCCTCTCACAAAATATGAACATTCACTCATCCGAGACACACAAGTTCATTTTCAACACACACACACACACACACACACACACACACACACATTCAACATACACTTTCTACCTGCACTTGTGTGTGAATGAATGAGTATGTGAGTAAGTGAGAAGGTGTGTGAGTGAATGAATGAGTGTGTGAGTGACTGTGTGACTGAGTGAGTATGAGTGAGTGTATGTTAATTACACAGTTGTGTTCACCTGTCTTATTCGTCTACTTTGGGATTGGGCTTCCCTGATAAATAAAATAGCTGTGATGCAGTGAGTTCTGTTCTGTTTGCCTTCAACGACTGAGTGAAGTACTGAGAAAGACCTCGTTAGTTTTCATGCATGGTTGTTGGATTTTCTGCTATGCTACAGCTGAACTAACGTGACTGTTAATCTGAGCAAATGCTGAGCTTTTATTAGAGCTACATGTGGTTAATAAATAAAGAGGTCTAGACGTATAAAGTAATTGGAAGTGAAGGAAAATAACTGACATGTATATATAATTTGTCTTAAATTATAATATTATTATTATTATTATATTATATATGAATTCTAATGTAACAATAAAATAAATAATGAAAAGTAATAATGACCATTAAAAAACTTGTGGCCCAGTGTCATTAATAGATATGGGCCAGATCTGGGCCTAAACTGCAAAATCGGCAGTGTGAATTGGTGTTGATTTAGGTATTAACTGCGCACCTGCAGTGCTGAGTTAGCTCTGGGGGCCGTGTTCTTTAAGCGAGTGAAGTGCTTACACTGCTGACTGAGTTAATTCCACATCTGTTTTTAACACACACTTTTCCTGGAGCTCACGGTGAAGCCTGAGAAAACTCAGTGTCTGGAATATATGATTTAAAAAGGTAACGGCTAAATATATCTACTTATACAAGCCGTTAATCGTTACATAAACTAAGGGTTAATGTGAAGTAGAGTGTGACATGATTTGATATGTATTACTGAAGCTGGTGGATAGTAGCTAATTTAGTTTTGCATGCTAGCAGTTAACTTTACGTTAGTCAATCAATAAGGGGCACATTTTCCTCTGATAGAACATCAAACGTACAGCAGAACTATGTACAGTGTGTTTCAATGTAATTTGGATCCCCAAATTTAAAGGTGGAGTAGGTGAATTTATGGAAACCATGAAGTGTAAGCTAGGTTTTTGAAAAAACATCCAACCGAAAAAAAACCCTACCTTTAGCCTTCCTTCCAAAACTACTCCCTTAAAACGCATAAATGTGCACGGCCTGATTAGTCACGACAGGGAGCCCACCCGTCAGAGAGCGGCTTAAATTAACAAGCTACTAATTCTCCTTACATTATACTTACTTGCATCTCTGAGTAGGAAACCATTTAAAGGTGGAGTAAGAGATTTATTTTAGAAACATTTGTTATATTTCTTGAAATATGCTTTACTACCTGAGAGCAATCAATAAATTGAGTGTTCTGAAAATAAAAAGGACAAAGCTATATATATATATAT
Source organism: Colossoma macropomum (assembly GCF_904425465.1). NCBI lineage: Eukaryota > Metazoa > Chordata > Actinopteri > Characiformes > Serrasalmidae > Colossoma > Colossoma macropomum. The sequence continues at coordinate 39,010,623 of NW_023494788.1, forward strand.
ATATATATATATATATGTTATCTTTATTTTCTTTGTAACTGTGCATATATGTAAGTTGTGGTGATGGTGTTTCCTGAATAAAAAGTTCAATGATGGTTTGTTTTAATGATTTATTACACTTGTTGACTTTTAAGTCTTGTGGGTGAACAAATTTTGTAAACGTACATGAATACAGAGAATGAGGAGATTTGGTGAAGACATTTATGGTGGAAGTGCAGTGCCTACATTAATATGGAGGTAAACTCTTCAAAAATACTTTGTGTCATAAAACAACACAGTGAATGTCAGGAATTAACACTCCTATTAAAAGGCAATGACACAATTTAGTGTTAAAAGTCCTATTTCACGTGTCATAAAACAACAGTGCGAGTGTTGTAACATTACTAACCAGTGGTGGACAGTAACTAAGTATATGTAATTTGTTACTGTACTTAAGTAGTTTTTTTGTGTATCTGTACTTTACTGAAGTATTTCCATTTTCTGGTGACTTTTTACTTTCACTCCACTACATTTCAAAAGTCAAATATCTTACTTTTTACTCCACTACATTATGCGAAATCTGTCATTCCTTTTGGTTTATGTGTGTATAAAAACGTAACATGTCAAAATGATAGACGTGTGAAGCAAGAACACCAATCAGTAGACAGCGCGCACTTTGTTTTGAGCTTGTCTTGACCTGTTGGATATACCGACCCAGTGCAAGCATACAATATAGGGCCACTTTTCATAAAATTAAAAATAGTAAACTTCGAGAATAAATTCATAATATTTAGAGAAAAAAGTCTGAATATTTTAAGAATTAAGTTGTAATATTTTGAGAAAAAATATTTGGAGGATAAAGTGGTCTAACTGTAGGGGGCTGCCATAACGCATTAGGGTCTTTGTTGCTGTACTGGTGCGCCAGAGTTCCACATACTCTTGTCTCTCTGTGGATCATGTTGATTATCATTCTCACTGTCTGTGAAACTTCATGCCCTCTTTGAGTGGCACAGAGATGTAGTCACTGGTAGCCGTGTAGACGACCCTGCCTGTGATTCTCCTTCAACAAAACAGACAGACAGTTTCCTCCGAGTCCGTCTGGCTCTTTATCCTAGATCAACACAGTTTCCTGCTCAGCCGTTTCAGCCGTTTCTTATACTAATAACAGGCTGGTGCTGATGTGCAGGAGAGACAGGGAGACTATAAGAAAGTATAACTCCACCACCTCCTCACAGCCCCTCACTGTAACGTGAGGAGGTGCTGCCCTCCCACATCCCACGTTTGAAAGCGAATCTCTGTGTCAGAGCAGAAGAAGTTTTGTAAAGCAGAGAAGGGGCCGAGTGGGTCTTCATATCACACATCCCTAAAAAGATCTGCACTTACTGCACTTCATTTTGGAGAAAAAGTCCACCAGGAATTTTCCCTGGTATTGAAGGATCCAAATTGACAGGAGCGGCATTTCATGATGCAATGGTAAGACCAGAAACGGTGCTGTGACAGGAAAATCTGCCATAGAGCATTTCGGTTCAGCCTCAGTGCTCTTAAATGATAATAATAATAATAATAATAATTCTAACACTTTACATTAAGGGTCACTAATCAATCATTAAATATATAATAATAAACTATTAGTTTTCCATAATTTAGTTATTAGTTAACTCTTCATTAAGCATTAACTATTACTTAGTAATTGATTAAGCACTTATCAATTAATAATAAAGTACACTGTTAGTTGATAAGTTAGTTTGTCGTTAGTTTGTGGCTTACTTACTCATTATCTGTGTGCTAATTGCTGCTTATTACATTGTTAATTAACTAATAAGTATTTTTCTTCATATAAAGAAGTAACGTGATAACTTACTAGCACTTATGTGTTAATCCCGCTAATTATCTGTTAATTAACTTTCCATCACCTCCATATATTCAGTTGCTTCACTTTTCTCACTTTGGTTCTTGTCCATTAAAGATGCTTATGGTCACATCTGACCGTAAGATGAGCGCACACAAATTCATGGACGGTTTTGTTATTCATCACAAACACCTTTTTTTTGCCTTTTATAAGGTATGAACTGCTCTGTGTCTGATTCATAACAATTTTGTATGATGTGGAAACAAGTGGAGATTTGAGCATAAATGATAAATCAGCTTCAGTGCATGAAACCAGCCTACCAGCACCTCATTTACATAGCATTTACATGAAGCACACCCTAATTCATGCAGATGTTTCAGTAGCCAGCCAATAAAACGGCAGTGTTTGGCATGAAAGCTAATGGCCGTGCTTGTGGGTGGAGTTTGATGTCCAGCAGTGAGTGCACTCCTCCCCTGCTGACCAAACTTCATAGTATTAAAATGAAAACAACTGGAAAAAAATAAAATGTGAAATAAAACAAAATACTCAGTGTTGTTAACATAGTAGAGTGATTGTTTAGTGTAATTAATTCCCTAAAATAAACGCTGTATTATTGCAGTGTATGACGAAGCTGTGTTTGTGAGTCAGTAGTATGAAACAAAAGCACAGTGTAATGTGTCTTTAAATGGAACATGAAATAGTTGTTTATATCAATGTGCATGTAAAGTAAGTACATCCACTTTTGTACTGGACTGTCATGCACACAAATTAGTATTACTGAAATGTTCTATTGTTGTTCTTATTTTTGCAATTACAGATTATGTTGATAATAGTTTTGGTTAATTAGCCACATGTCCAGCATTTATGCCCATATTTACACGCACTCCTCCCAGATATGAGTACAGATATGCCAAGATGAATGTGATAAATAACAAAACCGGCCATGAATTTGTGTGCGCTCATCTTACGGTCAAATGTGACCATAAGCATCTTTAATGAACAAGAACCAAAGTGAGAAAAGTGAAGCAACTGAATATATGGAGGTGATGGAAAGTTAATTAACAGATAATTAGCGGGATTAACACATAAGTGCTAGTAAGTTATCAGGGTACTTCTTTATATGAAGAAAAATACTTATTAGTTAATTAACAATGTAATAAGCAGCAATTAGCACACAGATAATGAGTAAGTAAGCCACAAACTAACGACAAACTAACTTATCAACTAACAGTGTACTTAATTACTAATTGATAAGTGCTTAATCAATTACTAAGTAATAGCTAATGCTTAATGAAGAGTTAACTAATAACTAAATAATGGGAAACTAATAGTTGATCATTATATATTTAATGATTGATTAGCGACCCTTAATGTAAAGTGTTACCAAATTTGAATTATGTTGGATTAAAGTGCAGAGGTCATGCAATAATAAAACAGTGTACAACTACAACATACACTATACAACTACAACTACAGTACGTAAGCATACTTTTGTGGGGATAATGAATATATTACCATTATAATCAATAAGAAATCCATAATCATATACTAAAAGTTCAGTGACAAAAGTATATTAATCCTCTCTCTAAGGAAAGGCCATGCTGTGTGTACGATAGGGGATTTTCTCATGAGAAAGTCCTGAAGTTTAGAAGCATCTAGAAGCTAGTGTGCTTTGTTGCAAGAACAAGCTGGCCTGTGAGAGGGGAGGTAAAGCTGATAGGAAACTAAACAGTATCAGTGTTGGAACCAGTTTAAAAAGATAAAATTTAATTAAAAACCTTGAGAAGAGGGCAGCTTAGGATAGCTGAGCATGCAAGTTTTTAAAAAATCAAGGACACGTGTGGTTGAAAATAAGGGTTTCCAACTGAAGCGTAAGGATGGGAAACAATGGGAACCAAACTGAAATGAGAAAAGGTGAGAGGGAGGGGGCGATTGCTTCATCAGGGTATAAAAAATGATGTTTCTGTAATGTACTTTGCATTTGGTTGTCCGGAGCCATCTTGCCACCTGAAGCTAAATAAATGAAGAGTGGGCCTTTTCCTTTCTTCAAAAAGAACTCAATGGCTGAAGTCTTTTATTCAACTTTCTTTCATTTTTGACTAAACCTTATTTTATTTTGCGTTTATGATGAGAACTGACAATTAGATTTATTAGAACCCTAAAACATAATTATAGAACAGATTAATTTAATTTCATCCATATGTTGGGGCTTTGAGCAAGCGGGAATCGCCTTGGTCCCGACACTTTATTAAACTACAGTATGTATGTGTGGTATGTAATTAAATGAAGTGGCAAAAAACATTGTTGTTTGGTTCTGTACTTAGCATAATGGTTTTGAAATAAAACAATGACTATATAGATAAAGCTTAAACAGACTTGATTAGGCCATAAAGGCTACCATAAAGACATTCACTAGCATTTTTTAGTTTGTAGTTTATTTATTTATTCTTTTTTTCTTTTCCTCTTTTGGTGTAAACAAGGTTGATTTTAGGCCACTTCATGCCACTGCCTGTCTAACCAACATTTACAATTTTACTATCTTTAAAGGATATTCCACCAATTGCTTAAAATTCCTGTATAATTAACACATTAAGATGTAAATTAAGCCAATCAGTTGATTTGATGTTAACTTCTCCATACTACAGAAATTTTGCAAATCTATATTTATGTTGTAGATATTGTGAGACCTTGTTCTTATCACCACCACTGTAAACAAATCAGACTTGGTAGGTTTCTGTACAATGAACCAATTCACATTACAATTACACCACTCTAAATGACTTCTACATCTCACTGATTGAATCATGCAGAAATAGGTGGAATTTCCCTCTCACACATATCCTCATATCATCATTCCAATATATTATTGTCCACAATAGTGGCAGGAGAGAATACTTTCAGTCGTTATTAGAAACTTTTGAGTAGATATAGAATTATATCTAGGATACTGAGATACATATTTTAGAATGACCAAGTCTCGTATGACAGACAATGTTGCTGTAAAACTGAAAAATGAAATGAAATGAGGCAGAAGGCGTGGCTTATATTCATTATAGTCTCTCAAGTCTGAGAGGAAAGAACAATGAAACCACAGTAGATACCCAGAGAACAGCCAATGCTCACATTGCCTCCTACTGGTAATTACAGGTCTTTGTTCAACAAAAGCATTTAAAATTATAGTCCACTTGTTGAAAAATGTTGAATAAAAATAGGAAAACACACAAAAACACACACACACACATACACACACACACACACACACACACACACACTTTTGGAGGATAATTTTGAAGAATATCAGGTCATGTTTTAAGAGCATTTTATAATAACAATAACAAGGAAAAGTTATATTTTGCTAAAAAAAAACGCTTATAAAGTAAAACAACTAAAACAACTATGGAGTTTTCAGTGCTCTGAATGCTCAGAATGTTCTTCAAATATCAAGCATAATGCAAAAAAACAAAAACAACAAAAATTGAGAAACAAAGTTTTGTCACAACAGAGAAGAGTGTATATAATATTCTGTAAATGTGTGTTAAGTGCATGTTCAGTAATGTTCAAGGAACTGTAATTTGATACATCAGAGAAGCTAAGCTTTATTTATTTTATCTAATTACATATTTTATTACATTTTATTTTTAAGTGAAAAATAGAATAAATAGTGCCAATAACTGTTTGGAAATAATTAGTCATAACTACACTTCCAGCTAAAATTATACAAAGCTAATTCCAAAAGTGTGGGACAACATGTGAAATGCTAATGCAAATCATCAAATTTAAAATTGAGTTTAAGTTTTGAAGGTGGAATTTTAGGCCTTTCTTCTGTTATACGAGTCTTCAGCTGTCTAACCATACAGGGCCTTTGTTATCATAATTTGAGCTTAATGATGCCTCATATATTTTCAATGGGACACAGGTCTGGATTGCAGGAAGGTCTGTCTAGCACCCCCTTTCAGATTACACAGCCATGCTGTTGTAACACATGCATGATGTGTTTTGGATGAAATAAGCATGACATAGGCGTGAAATAAGCATGGACGTCCAAAGATGCTGTCTAGAAGGCAGCATATGTTGTTGTAACCTAAGACAGCATTAATGGTGCTTTAACAGATGAAAAAGTTACTCACTAATACCCCAATATTAGCTCTATGACAGACACTGAGTTTTGAACTTTACACTAGTAACAATCTGTCCATTTCAGAGGAGCTCAGATACGTTGGTGCCTTTTCTGTGTGTTACTGTCACATGACTTTCTCTGTGAATAATAGGGTCGTGTATTAGTCAATGCAGTGACAGGTTGTGCTTATTGATAATGGTTTGTGAAAGTATTCCTGAGCCCCTGTGGTTATCATAGAAACATGTTTTAATGCAGTGTTGTCATAAGGGTCAAAGGTCACAGGCCTTCAGTTGAAGTATTTTGCTTTTCCCTTTACACACAGAGATGTCTCCAGATTCTCTGAATCTTTTGATGATATAAAATTTTATGATATTAAAAATGAAATCTTCACAATCACTCACAGAGGAACAATGTTTTTACAATGTTTAACTGATATATTTTTTATTAGCGTGGTGAGCCTCGACTATCCTCACTCACACAGATCTAGACTTTTCTTGGATGCTTCTTTTGAACTGATGCATGATTACATCACCAAAAGCAAAAACAAAAACAAAAAAAATGTTTTTCAACATTTATTCACGTTTCTTGTCTTAAACTGACCCGGTCCTAAATTATTTGGACATGTTACAAATGCAATTAAGTTTTCCAATTATGTAAAACTGGATATAAAAACATTCAGAAAGGCTGTATATTTACAAAAAACAATGAAGTGGATAAGAAACAAATATAAAATATCTGGTCTTTATACTGTTTATTTTTTATTGATATGAGTACTTTCATAAACCACTTTCTGTTTTCTGCATTTTACCTACTGTCCTAAAACTTTTGGAACTGGTTTTATAAATATCCTATAATGCCCAAATGAAACAGCTGAAATCTGTCCTGAAGAAAAACAGGACATAGTTGGATTAATTAAAATGTGGCATGAATATCAAAGATGTTATAATCTGTGATTAATCTGTAGATATTGTATGACACATTTTTACAGAAGGAGGAGTGATTATATGATTTATCTTTTTTACTCTCACACTGACATCATATGGTTTTCACTAATATTACACATCATTTACATTGTAACTAATAAGTAATAATAACAGTACTTGGAAGTATATGTTCTTATGGTATTTATGGCATAACAGTTATTTTAAGTTTTATTTATAGAACATTTAATGGCTCTCAATCTAAAATGAGCAGGATCTCTTATAGTTATTAATATTAAATACAAGAATTAAACAAATCTTATTGGTCATCAGCTACTTCTCTGAAGCTAAATATCTAACAAAGTTTTATAGTCATGTGCAGAAGTTTGAACAACCCTCTTTAAATAAAATTCCTATTCATTTGCTGAGTTGAACAAAGTGGGGAAACATCTTTTAACAGTAATGGCAGATTAATATGTGCAGAAGTGTGTTCTCTGTATAGGAAGTGTAACTTATGTTCGCTTAGAAAATCAACAATACATGTATTTTGGCCAGGTGTGCCCAAACTTTAGCACACTACTGTGATCGCTCAAGCATTATTTCAGCCATAGTTTGCTGGCCGATCTCAAAATTTTGCTACACTTCTATGAATGGAGCTGAATATCAGACACCATCAGTCTGTGTGGATGATCACAGTGACCACACGCTCTAAAGCTGAGTTCTCACATCATCCTTCAGAGAACCAAGACTTCATTTCAATCAGCAGAACTCTCACCTAACAAGAAATAAACAGCTACAGATAAAAGACTGGAGCTCATTTGAGGCATGAAAAGGTCCAAATCTTCACTCATGATCATCTTAGGAAACTAGCGATGTGAGCGCTGAGCAGCAGCTTTGGAGCTTCTCACTTGAGAGTACACAATGTCTTCAGGCTGTTCTCTCTTCGCTCTCCCACCTTTGGGTTTCTTTTCTTTGATGTGGATGGCAGCGTAGTGCAGGTTCTCAGCGTTCTGTTCCTGTAAGAATAATCATCATCAATTGCTGAAAAATACATATAATCTAGTAGAAAAAGTCTTTTGTTTTTTTTGCAGAAAAAAACAGTTACTAATATATGACAATATTTGTTGAGCTACTTTAAGTTGCCTGATGAATATTAAAAAGCCTCGGTTTGCTATAGAATGTCTTTATTCACTGACTAATGCAATCAATTAAGATCTCGTTTGTTTAACAAACTCAAATTAGACATCCATGTATCAATCATTGCTCAATATGACCTGTTTTAGTACATATCTGGAAGTCTGTTTTGTGAAAATCATGTTTAATGGAATTTATATATATATATATATATATATATATATATATATATATATATATATATATATATATATATATATATATATAAGATGTAATAGTACACAGTAAACCCTCTAAGTCCATGTAAAATAATTTTACCAAAATTCACAAATGTTTTTTGCCTGTACACTGTTAGAAATAAAGTTTCTGTGCAGGTACATTTTTCTTTCATCAAGGTACAAATAATATAAATGTACCCATAACGGTAGAACAGTGGTTTTAAGGTCCAGTTGTGGACCTTAAATAAGTTTTTTCCAGGTGAAAAGTACGTATTTGTATCTTTTCATGATGTAATGTTTTAAAACAGAATAGTAAAAGTAACGAAACGGGATGTGTGGAGTCAATATAATGTGATCCCTGGCTAAAGGTACTGAGACGTACCCTTAAGGGTACCACCTCAGTGACAACAGGTGTACTGCTCCAGTGACAGTTTACTAAAAAGAGCTAAAACAACATGAAGACGTTTTCAGTAAGTCAATTTGAGCCACATATATTTTTTTATGATATTTTAATTTTATGTTATTTAATAAAAAAGCATGTTTAATTCATTTACATTTGGTTGTTAAAATGGGCTGAAATTTACCATAAATATTTTTGGTTACCAAAACTCTATGAAATTACATTTGCTTTAGAATATGAGACACAAACTGACTCATTGAAGCTTGGTTAGTGCTTTTTAGCTTCTAATCAATAAAAAAATAAGCTGCTCTTTAGAATATGGAACACATTTTGATGTATTAGTGATTATTAAACACTTACTAGCTCTAAAATAATGAACTAAAAAAATTCGCCTTACTCTGCTTTGAGCCAAAAGGAACAAAATTAAACATTAATATGATGTGAATTTAGGTGATAATTCATGCCCAATAATTTGCATAACAAGGTACAGTTGGTTGCAAAGTTTGGGCGCTCCTGGTCGAAAGACATGTTTTATCGATTTTCTAAGTAAATTTAAATTAACACATCCTCTACAGAGAACACACACCTGCACCTTCAATGCACAATTAGTGTTTATTTGCTTAATTTCAAAACAAAAAATTAAACCTAAAACATAAAACGTTATGACAAATTATTATTATATTTTTGTTTGTTTGTTTGTTTGATTATTTATCTCATTAGGTTAAAATAAAATGAACAAAACTTTGTACATTATATAATAATTTGCTCAGGGGTCACATTTACATATGACTCTATTATCTGTGATTTTTTTTTTTTCATTATTACAACTAATAATGCATTTTAGGTCACAAAACTTAATGCAGAGTGAATAAACTATTTAGAAGTGTTTAACTGAACAAAGATCAAGAATTTAATAAACTCTACATTTGCATATATTAAAATAAAGTTTTGCTGACAGTTAAAGGCTCTGCTCTGCTGATGATGCTGTGCTCCTCTGAGATTGTGAGCAAAATTATGAATTTATATTGTAAATGGATCTAAAAATTATATTTATCTGTATGTACTGTAGGTCGGAATACAGATTATTAAACAAAGACTTTTCTTCATATTGATGTTTTATGTTTCTCTTCTCCTTTTTCGTAACTGATGACTGAAAGGAGTTATCTGTACATTTTATTATGTACATGAACTAAAAAAGAGCTCTACAGAGTAATTTGCATGTTCAGGTGTGAATCAGAAACCAGAAAAAAAAACAGATTTGTCTCTGGTTGAAATTCGACCCACACCCAATCTAGTGGAAAACGTAGTTTAAAGAGTAAGTGCATAAACAGTACCTGTCTGGTGGTCCTCTCATTCACAGCCCCCTCCTGAACTTTCTCTGTAGAGGAGATAAAACTTCACCATCACTTCCAGATACAGTTTAATGAGACTAAACATATTAGTATTATCACCATTTTCTATTTTCTATTTTCTATCAAAATATTCAGCTTCATCTCATAATGAAAACTTACCACCAGCGCCGTGTTTAGATTTCCTCAGTTTGTGAATTAAAATTGCTTCAGCGCAGATTACAGCCACACACACTGCTGAGAAAACTGCCAGAGTCAGCATTACAGGATCTACAGGACGTTTAGGATCTACAGGAGCTTCTGTAAGACAGGAATTAAAAACATACTGAATACAGGAATACAAAGTTCAAGCCTCAAAATCCATTCGCCATCTAATCTTGTTAAGCTGGACTTTAACTCCAGCAAACTCACATATTCCTCCAAAATAAATTGCCTGTGGTACTGGATGAGTAAAGAATACATTCAGCAATTAATAAAAACCTCTGAGCAGATATAGAATCATATCCAGGACACTGAGATATGTATTTAAGAATGACCAAGTCAGAGTCCTGTACATCAGACAATGTTACTGGAACTTGTATGTCTGTGCTTATATGTAATATCGTCACTCAAGTCTGAGAGGAAAGAACTATGAAACCACAGTAGATACCCAGAGCACAGCCAATGCTCACACTGCCTCCTACTGGCAACAACAGGCTTTTTCACATTCTATTGGCAAACTAGAGGACTTAAAATAATAGTTCACTTACAAGAACTTTAAAATGTCAGATAAAAAAGAGGAAAAACAATATAAACACACCTGCAGCCACACTTTGAGAGATTCTCATCAATCAAACTTCTTTGATCTGAAGCAGGCCAGACAAGAAGGGCTTCACAGAAATATTAATTTAACCATTTGTTTCAGTAAAAGTGTGACACTGTAAACTGTTGTGTTTCTTGATTAATAATTCCCCTTTTATTTATTATCATGACTTTGATGATCAGTGTCCATATTTAAAAAGAGCTTTAAAATGTCTGATTTAATTCTGATTTCAAGTTCATTCTGTTTGGTGATTAATAGCATCTTTAATAAAGTTTCTCAGCTTTGACTACATAGGGAGCAGCAGATGAAGTGACTAGCAAAAAAAATGAAGAAATAAAAAAAAAAAACTGCCCTCTGCTGATCAAAGTGGGTGTAACATGAAAAGTGATAATGCAATAAATCTTTTTGGCTGTTTTTGGTCTGTTATACAGGCAGAAAAATTAAACAAAGTGGTCTTAGGCATTTTTGAAGCATTGAAATTGTTTCATAAATAATTTTGATGTACATTTACCTTCTGACTGCAGAGTACCTCAAGTACCAGTACCAGGGACTGATGGAGCAGGAAACAGTCTTGGGCTGAGAGGCCTGTAGAAAGTAACTTGCACACATTCTCCTATTGAAGGGTCATATTACAATTAAATGAGGCAGTTTTCCTGTCTGACCTTTCACAGTAATTGATAATCATTAGTCAATAGTATGTTCAATTTTCAGCATTTTACTTTCTTATAGTCATTAAAACAGGTAATGCTAAAACATATGAAATGTCTCTAATACTACAAGAATTAACAGTCGGGCCATTTAGAGTTGAGCTTTTAGAAAATAGCTTACAGAAGCACCTTGTGGAACTCACTCAGACACTCGCTCGCTCACTCACTCACTCACTCACTCACACACTCGCTCACTAACTCACTCATTCACTCACTCACTCACACACTCACACACACTTGCTCACTCACACACTCGCTCACTCACTCACTCACTCACTCACTCACTTACTCACTCACACACTTGCTCGCTCACTCACTTACTCACTCACTCACTCACTCGCTCACTCACTTACTCACTCACTCACTCACTCACTCTCTCACTCTCTCAGTCAATTAGCCATCCAATCTAAGATTTTGCACAAAAGGGAGCTCTTAGTTCTCAATTAGGTTTTTGATTTTTATCTTTCACGTTAGATTTTGCCAGAACTTTCACCAAACCTCACTGTAAAAAATGCCAAAATTGACTTTCATGTGTATTTCTTAGGGCCCAAATCATGGAAAACTGAATTTACTTCACTTATTTTTTTCTAATAAAACAGTTTGATCTGGTATATAAATGTAGTTAAAGTTTCAACTTTCACTCTCCAGCCCATAAAGTCCATACATGGAAATGCTGTTCACTGTTTTTGTGATGTTATAAAAAGGACAGCTAATCAGAATGGACATAATTTGCATATCTCAATTTTAAAGGCACAACCTGTTTAATTCTAAGGGAAGAAGAGAGATGGGAAAATACTCATGCAAAAATAAACTATGAGTGCTTTTAGTACATAAAACCATACATGTGTAAGAAGTGGGCTTCAGGGTAAAAGATACAATGCAGGACAAATGTAGGATATGGGCCTTTTAATAAAGAAGAGAAAAAGCATGATGATAATCATGAAGTTAGTCGGCCCTGGAGGAGGTTAGTCATGCACAAGGCCAGCTGTAGCCTTTTGAGGGCCCTAAGCAAATTTACCTTCAAAGGATAATAACAAAGAAAATCATAACAATAATATTTTTTTGACATTAGAAACTGATTCTAATATTCAGGAGGAATATGTAACCAGTATGTATTAGAAAATGAACAAAACTGCTGACAAATTGTAAACAAATACAGAAGTAAATTACATTTCTGAAGTATTTCAGTAAAAGTCAAATTAAAAGAAGCAACAGCTTTAATTTAGTTGAATATTATGTAGTAATAAAAACATGGAAGAATAAAGCATTAATGTTTCAACACAGCTCTTCCCTACACAGACATTTATCCTAATGACTGACCATCTCATAAAGACCCTCCTCTCACTGATAGTTTTGTATTGCTAGGCACAATCACTGAAAACTTTTTAAGAGAGCAGATGTTCTATTTATGTTGAAGTTGAGAAACACAAACACCTGACAAGGGGTTTTATTTTCAGTCAGTTTGTTCTTTATCAGAGTACCTGACTCCACCTCCTCCACCACACTGAATGTGCAGATAATGATGCACTGCAGGTAGAACTTCTCTAAGCTTCACTTTGATTAAAAATGGGTAAAAGAAAATTAATGAGTTACAGTTAATGAGTTACAGTTAACGAGTTACTCTGCGGTCATTAACAGAGGAGCCCCTCACTGCAGAATACAAAGTGTCTTCTTGTGGCTGTTCTCGTTTCCCTCTTCCTCTTTTAGTTTTCTTTGCATGGAAATTTAAGGCTACATAATTCAGCTCCTCAGCTTCATCATCCTGCAGGAACAGACATGAGAGTTTAAAGAAGAGCTCTTATATATCATTGATTTTGTACATGTAATGTCAGTAATAATGGCACTAAAGTAGTACCTGTTTGGTCGTCTTCTCTTTGTCTGAGTCTTTAAGTTTCTCTGAAAAATTACAAATTAAAGCAGGTCAGAATCTTTATCTTTATCATGTTTGCTGCATTTTCACATGTTCACTACAATCAAAAGTTTTGAATCACTATTTTTAATAACACAGAATCAGTTTGTTTGCGGACACGTGTATAAAATGAGTGTAATATGTTAGTTCAAAAATTAAGAAATGTGTACAGACTGATGTAGCTGTAGTTTACGTAGCTGTAAATTAATGTAGAATGACTGAAAAAACTGTATAACATAAAAAATGAAATTGTTATTAATTATAAAATTAATATTCAGAATTCATATTGTAAAACTGAAGATCAAATCTCAAGTCAGATACCCTGACCAAAAAAATAAATGTATGTCAATAATTACTAATTATATATTATTTATCATTAAATAATGTCTTGTTCGCTTAATTTTTCATACTGATAAAAATATGTTTTGTGAATAAACTGTAATATTAAATCCACACTGTTTAAGCTATTATGACATAGAACACTTTTATGGGCACTTTTCCAAATTTTTGAACTTGTGCACAAACATACATGCATTTTTATTGTAACAGGTATTTATTTATTTATTTACTTAATTACTAATTAGTTTAGGGTTAAGGTTCTAAATAGTGTCCCTGGCAATGTTGTCTTTTACAGTCTCCTCAATCCTTGGTATTAAGCAGGAAAGTATTAAATATTGGAAAGATCCAAAGTACTATGTAATAATTGTGGTTAACATGATGGTGAGTTCCAAGATCGTTTCTTTAATTTACTCTAAAAATAGCCAACATGTTCCAGCTATTTACTGGATGAGCTCCAAAGTACCAAATAATTACTATGGGTAAGAATGTGATAAGTACTATGACTGATTTACACCAAAATACTTAAGTTCTAGCTATTAAACTGAAAAATTATGTAGTTAAACATATAATAACTGGATAATAATGGTAATCTCACATTTAAACAGGAAATAAATAAATCAGAAAAATCAGAAAAAAAGTAATTAATAATAAATAATAAATACCCAGTAAAACCACAGTAAGAATACTGGTTTATTTAAAATTTATTTAAAATTTTTGTTTCATTTTTAGGTTACACACAGGTACATAATAAATAATACTGTTTACCCCATAAAACTACCTGCAACTCCGATTTACTTTGCTCCTCAAACATGTCTCATTAAATTGAGTGTTTCTCTTTACCACCTTAATACTCCAAATAAATATCTAATTATGAATATTTTACCGTGTCATTTCTCTGCATAGTTGTGCATTACAGTGTAATGTAGTCATTATTTTTCCCAAAATAGTTACACAGCACTGTGGAGTTTGTAGCTCACAATAACACAGTTAATATCTACAAGCTGAAACTGACCATCATGTTGCCTAAAATAAATACCCAGTTTGTACCACACACTTAACCTGTTACCTGTGCAGTGAACTTAGATGACTGTAAAAGAAAGTGTTTTCCAGTTTTTGAGTTGGATGCAGCAGAATTTCTCATAAAATCACTTTGATAAAAAATTGAGGATTTTGTTTTGCGACTGTAGTGAAAACTCACCACTGCAGTGTTCACAGTTTCTCCTTTTACAGTATAAAATGGTTTGGACAGAGATCACAACCACACACACTCCTAAAGCTGCTCCCAGACAGATCACTGCAGAATCCAGAGGCCGTGCTGAGGAACATGCATGATCAAAATTATAGAATCAATATCAAATATTAATACAAAATTCAATGAATGATCATGCACACTTGGGCAATATACGCATGTCAAAGCAGGTTCCTCACATCTCCTTCACGATAGCTTTTTATGTGGAGTTATTTTCACCATGTTATTTTTCTTTTTTTTTTTTATTTATTTATTATTTTTTTATTTTTATTATTAATTTTTTTTTGGGCGCCCTGTTCAAATGACATTTTGTCATTTTGGTTTTCAACTCGAAAACAAGTTAAAACATCTCTTATTATTTATTAAAGAAATAAAACATAATTTATAACCTGTGCAAAGTTGTGGCACATTTAGTATTTTATACTCCAATATGTCAATAAATAAATAAATATTTAAAATTCTGCACTAAAATTTACAGAGAACTTCCATATTAAATGTGGTCTCTGTAGAGGATGTGTTCATGCATTTTTTGATGTTCAAACTTTTGCAAATTACTGTTTTTACAAAGTGCCTGAAGTTTGCAAAATGACAGTTAACACTTTAGCCTCTCTCACTTATGATTAGGACCGTGCACTGCAGAGTGACCAACTCTCCTGAAGAAACTGACCCCTGTACTGGAGTTTGGAGCACTGAGAAGTTTAACTCAGGATGACCTATTTAAGAGTATAAAATTTAAAAGATATTGGTTCACTTAAAGTGTGAAAATAAGCTACCCAGCACTGATATAAAAATCACATGAAGTTACATTATTGTTACATAACTTGCTAGTGTGTAGCATAAAAACCTGTGACTGACAATACTTTGAAAAGATACAAGCACAATCAACAATCTATTCTCTATATTTATAGTCATTATGTTAGAACTTCAACATCATTAACTACAGCAATGTTTCCCAATCCTGATCCTGGAGCCTCACTGCTCTTCTACAGTTTCACTGCTCTAACACACCTTATGTTACTAATCAGCTCATTAACAAGCACTGACTGAGTGGAAGTGGATGTGTTAAAATGTGCAGGACAGTGACCTACTGGACCAAAGCTGCGAAACACTGCACTACAGAGGTCAGATGGCTGTGGTCAAATTAATTCAGAAATATACTCTTCATTACTGCAGTGCTGAAATTTATTCTGCCAAAACATTTTGATGTCAACTGATGTAATTTTACATCATTAGCTAACATTGATCTGTATGTTTACATCAAATTATGTAAGGAAAGTTATTAAAAGTAAATGATTATGAGGTGATGTGGAGAGAACATTTGCTGTTGATAGGAAAAAAAAAAAGATTTTATTTTCTTTTAGAGTGCAAATATAAACAATATAAAGTTAGACTTTAGGGGGAAGATGTCCCCACAGAAGAGAAGTGAAAGACCCCCGTTTAGCATATTGCCCAAAAAATCAAACTTAGATTTTTATCATTAAGACACAAAGTTGTTCACTGGAGCTTCACTGACTAGTGTTACATGCTAGTTATTGACCGCTAGCTAAAATTAACAACGGTTTAGTTGTCTTGCTGCTTTTTATGTGAGTTTTGAAGCTCAGTTACATTATCTGATCTGTTCTATCATGATAATCATTTACCACTTAAAACTGCTGTTAAATGCCATTGCTCTGTTGCTATGACAATAATAATAATAATAATAATAATAATAATAATAATAATAATAATAATTGTCATCAGTCTTTGATCATAATTTATTAAAATAAAAATGCAACGAGTAGAAATATTGGCACAAACTGGTTTGCATGCAAAAGTTTGGGTCCACTGGTCAAATTCCATTTTGCTGATTTTCTACATGAAAATAAGTAACACATCTACAGAGAACACACTTAAATATGTCATTTTTCTCTAATTTTATTTATTCATATGTTTTGCTGAGTTTAACAAAATGGACATTTGACCAGGTTGCCCAAACGTTTGCACAAGGCAGTAAATGATGCAGTAAAATCTAAAAGATACTGTTAGAAATTCGGCACCAAGAGTCAGGAGACCGGAGCTTCAGCGTTGACTGGAGTTTATTTCCACATACAGAGTATGGGTACAGCGTAGTCAATCAGCAGTATCAGGAGTCTAGTCTTATTCACGTACATGCAGACAGTCATGCACGGGCACAGGTTGGTCATCAGTGTGTCACTAGTCCGGTCTGGTCACCAGTCTAGTCTAGTCCAGTCTGCAGTCCAGTCTAACAAGAATATTTTAGAAGAACCTTATATACATTGAAAAACTAAGGAGGGGGAAGGAGGAACAAAAGGACTTTGAGGAGGGGTAAGGAGGGGTTGTAGACGGGGGATATGTATAGAGATGTAGGGGGTAGAGATAAAGGGGGGTTGATTGTATCACCTTAAGGTCGTGAGACAAAGGGTCATTTGAATACAAGCAAAGAAGTGATCGGGCAAGATGAGAGTGCGACCAGTTTCACCTTTCTGCCATTTGCTTAAACTCTACAATGAACATGGTTTAGACCTTAAGAAAATAACATATATTGAGAATATTTTCTCTCAATACATTTCTGAAAGATTCACTAGGGGGCTTCTTACCCCAGAGTATGAGTAATAAGTAATCTTTTCAGGGTTTTTCTATTTTATTCTATAAGAACAGGACTGTGTGCTGTTCTAGTTCATTTCCTCTTACTGTGTGCAGGTTTATCAATCATCATCCTGTATATGATAAACTCATGTACAGATATGATTGAGCTTCACAGTAAATAAACACTGTTTTTAAAGGGGACTTTTATCCCATTTTACCCCACTGCTATTAAAGATTTTTAAATTACTGTTACAAACTGTTTACATTAACAGATGATGATGAAAATATGATGATTGCCTGTCACAGTTAAGAAAGTTCCTTTAGTCGTATGTGTAATATTCAGAGAAAAGCTGCTCTTGGTTGCCTCCAGTGAGATTCTTGTTTGCCTAAATTCTGGATAAATGTCTACACCTCAGCACTGAAGGGTCTGTCCCAGTTTATATTTATACCAAATCAGTCGCTCTGCACTCATGTGCTCCTCAAATGTGCAGTGAAGTGTAGCAGCTTCACCAGCTTTAACTAATAAAAATGGCTTCTGATGAAGATCTACAGCTCGACCAGCACCTATAAAATGAGTTCAGGTCAAATTTAACTCATTTAGGAGAAACAAGAAAAAATCCCTTTAAGAAAAGCTTGTAAAATCTATCTATTCTGTAAAGACTGGCAATAGGAATCCAGAGGGAAGGTATCTTCATAGATTGCATTGGATTATTTGAAGTGAAATGTTTAAAAGGAAGTCAGAAGGTCTTTTCTGCTGTGTGACAGAAGATAATTTGAACACCAGAAGTTTCCTGGGGGCCTCTTTATGAGCTCATTGTGTAATCAAGAGTAAACAGCCAATGAACACCTTTATTCAGGAAGTGTCACCCCACAGGGAAAGAACTTGATTTGAAGTCAAAATACACTTGCATTTACTATTTTATGAAAAAAGCAGGTATACGTTGTTTACAAACACAGTTTTCAAATATTTCAATAGTAGATATCAAACCAGTAGATTAATTAACAGATATATTAATAAGACTATCTAGTTCTCGTGTTACCTTGTTACATGAGTAAACACACTTATCAGATAATTATCAGTGTAATAAGCAGCAGTTAGTTCATTAGTTAATGAGCAAATGATGTATGAATGTATGTTGAATGAAATTTAACAGGCTTGTCACTTACTGTTTACTAAGTATTTAATCAGTAACTAAGTAATAACTAATGCCTAATGAACAGTTAACTAAAATATAAACTTTGAATGTTTATTTGTAGCATATAATTATCTTAATAATAATAATAATAATAATAATAATAATAATAACAATGTATAACCCAAAGCCATTGATGATTAATTTAATCGTTAATTATGTACTTTATTGCAGCTTTTCTTAGACAAACATTTAGGTCAATAATAGAACAATATCCTTTCTAACAGTTCAACACTGGTAGGAACAATTACTCACTTTTTAAATCAGAAACACAACATGAAGTTTAGTTGTCAGTCAGTTTGGTACCTGACTCGTCCTCCTCCACGGTACGGAATGTGCAGAAGATGGTGCACTGCAGGTAGAGCTTTGCTTACTTCACAACTAATAAAGAAAATACAGAAATTATTGAGTTACTCTGTGGTCATTAACAGATGAGCCCCTCACTGCAGAATGCAGAGTGTCTTCTTCACTGTTAACCCAGATTTTATATCTAATTAAACTGTTTAATTACAATGTATGTAAATTATGTAGGTTTTATTGCATTACTATAAAATTTTAGTATATTGTACTAATTCGATCACATATTTAAATGTGTTAATATTTTTAAACTGAATAAACTAATACCCTTATGTTTTAATATATTAACTTAAAATGTTAAGATAACTGAACACAGGAGGGGGGAAAAAAAAACTTTTTTTCTTTTTTTTATGTGAAAGCCCGCCATCTCTTGAGAAGGGTCTGTATCTCTTTAGCTTCTTCTGGCAAGTCAAGGAAGGCGATTTTGGATGTGGAGTTCGAGAAGCTGATAGTTAAGGTTTTTTCTAACAAGTGAGAGAGATATTTTCATCGGATTTTTTCACCTAACCCTGTGTTCTTGGGGGAGAGTATGTGTGAATGTTAGACATTTTCAACTGTTGCCAACGGTAGTAGCCAGCTAACAGACTGGCTGAAGACTTTTAGCTGCTAGCTAGCTAACGCTAACAGAGTCGACAGACATTTTCCCCTCGTTGACTGTCTGAAGCCTTTTGCTAGCGCTAACTAAATCTAACAAGTTCGACAGACATTTCAGACATTTTCACCTATATCAACGAATCTAACAGACTGAAGGCTTTTAGCTAGCACTAGCGTAAAGCTAGCAGGTTCGACAGATCTTTTCACCAATTACTAATGGTAATAACAGACTGTCTGAAGATTTTAGCTACCTAACGCTAACAGGTTCCACCTCATTGTTCTGTTTTTGAACAGGCTTTTTTTCGTTTGTACCAGTCTATACTGTTTATACCAGCCGGATGCTTTCATCTGCTACCGTTTTT
Source organism: Colossoma macropomum (assembly GCF_904425465.1). Taxonomy (NCBI): domain Eukaryota; kingdom Metazoa; phylum Chordata; class Actinopteri; order Characiformes; family Serrasalmidae; genus Colossoma; species Colossoma macropomum. The sequence goes on from NW_023494788.1 coordinate 39,030,687, forward strand.
CAACTTTACCACGGCCAAGTGCTTTAGGTTAGGTAAGTGCTGTAACGAATTTACGAAAATTAAGAATTTATTTGAAATAAGTCTTGTTAAGGTATCTTGTTTTTCAGAAAAAGAGGAGGTATAATGATTTGGCATTGCTTCATTTGCTAGCAAGGTGCATACTGTATTATTGTAAGTTAACTAGCTAGCTAGAAAAACATCGAGCAGAACTTTGGCGCTCGAAACGTGCACCCTACGTGCTTTGGCATGAGTCAAAAAGTACAAAAAAAGTAGGATTTCTTGTGGTGGCACACGTGTAGGCTTGGTTTATGTTTATCCCTGCAGTAATGCTATTTATGTTGGTGATTGTATTGCCGTTTCAAGCGAAATGTTGGCAGTGCATTTATATCAAAGAATCATAGCTACCAGATTCAGATATGCATGGTGTCTGATCATGTTTTGCTTAAATGTGTGGTCTGTCACTCATCAGGAATATAAATTGTGTGGTTCGAGCTTTTACGAGAGTTCTTCTCCCAGCTTGAATATTCAAATGTTATGTTGATGTTATTGGTTATGTCATACACACCTAGCTAATCAAGATGGGACAATCATCTAAATGTGGTGAATGTTACATTCTCAGAACATTGATTAAAATACAGATATAGTGTTGTTAATTCTTTTATTTCAGTGTGTTACCAGTCAAAGGGAGAGATGCCCTGGAAGTGTAAGTGTTGTCCTGTTAACTGTGAAAAGAGAGCACAACTACTTAAGCATTATAGATTAAAGCATGGAAGTTATGCAAGAATGGAACCATTTCCTTGTGTATATGAGGAATGCGTTTGTACTTTCAAATCGATTAATGCGCTAAAAGTACACCTATCCCACCTTCACTCCAAAACTTTGGATAACCAGCCACGTGTAGATGAATCAGTCATGTTTTGCTGTCATGTGGGTTCACTGAGTCTTGTTCTGAAACTGATTACTCACCTGCATACTGTACATTTTAAAGTAAACCATAAAGTCAGGTGCCCTTTTAAAGACTGTAACTTTGAGACCAGTGTGTACTCTACTTTTAAAGCGCACAAAAGTAAAGTACACATAGGGCATAGCTGGAAGAAGTTTAAGTCAGAAATTATTGGCTGTGTAAGCCATGACAGTGATGTGGCTCAGGAGGAAATGTCACATCTTGAAGATACAGAGAATTTAGAAAAGGGGAGCGAAGAAGCCAGTGAGCAGGATCTTTGTGACTTAGGAAGACAGCTTGAGCACAACATAGCATCTCTTCTGTTAAAGATGCAAGCAGTTTTGCACATACCAGAGAGTTCTGTGCAGGAAGTAGTACAACAGCTTTATCAAATACATACACTGTCACAGCCACTTCTGCATAACAGAGTGAGAGAAGTATTGCAGAAATATTATACTGATATTATACTGATGTGTATGAAACAGTAGTGAAAGACGTTACCAGCGCTGTGTCAGAAACTAACATCATGACATTTTGTGACAAACGTCGACCCTTAGGAACTTCTACAAGGAGAGCAGCCTATGTACGGAGAGAGTTTCCCCTGGTTAGCCCCATAGAATATACTGTGGAAAAGGGTCAGAAACCAATTGCATATGTCCCCATTCTTCACATGCTCCAGAAGTTGCTGGATATACTGACAAAGCCATGTCAGAAAAAATTCATTTCCCACAGGAATACAGATCATATGTAGATGGACTGCACTTTAATGAAAACACTTTTTTTGCTAAGGATGAGTTCTCAATTGCCCTTGGACTCTACATAGACGACTTTGAAGTTGCTAATCCTCTCGGAACGTCAAAGCTGAAACATAAAATGTGTGCAGTATATTGGGTCATTGCCAACATACCTGCAAAATACAGGTCAACCCTCAACTCAATCCAGCTTGCTCTGATCTGTAATACCTCCACTGTCAAAGAGTGTGGTTATGAAAAAGTGCTTCAGCCACTTATCTATGATCTAAAGTTGTTGGAACAAAATGGTGTTTATCTGGAGCAACTAGGTGCATGTGTAAAAGGCACAGTCCTGTATGTTGCTGCTGATAATCTTGGTGCCCACTCTCTTGCAGGATTCTTGGAGAGCTTCACAGTTGATAAATTCTGCAGATTCTGCTTGGCAAGCAAGAGTGACATTCAACAGCACAAGGTACGTTCTGGTTTCTTTAAACTCCGAGACAGAGACTCTCATGAGCAGCAAGTGCAGGAGGTGAGAAAGGACCCAGAACTGAGTCAGACTTATGGTGTGAAAAGAGCATGCCCATTAACTGAAAATCTTGAACACTTCCATGTTAGTACTGGTTACTCACCTGATATTCTACACGATATCTTGGAAGGCATTGTTCCAAGTGAGTTATCCTTGTGTCTTACAGACCTGATAGTGAAGAGGTATTTCACTCTAGATATTCTAAATCAGGCCATCAAGTACTTTAGTTACACATTTACTGACAAAACAGACCGTCCTCAGATTATTGGAAAAGGATTTTCCAATAAAAGGACAATTGGAGGAAATGCTCATGAGAATTGGTGCCTCATAAGGCTCCTTCCATTTCTTATTGGCCACTGTGTCCCCGAAGGTGACAACACATGGGAAATTCTAATGCTTCTTAAAGACGTTATTGAACTGGCTGTGGCACCAAGGCATATTGAAGAGACACTACATTTCCTGGACTGTAAGATAGCAGAACACAGAGAGCTGCTGCAGTCAACATTTCCAGATTTTAATTTGAAGCCAAAGCATCACTATTTAGAACATTATCCTCAGCTTGTAAGGAGGTTTGGTCCCCTGTCTGAGGTATGGACAATGCGCTTTGAAGGAAAGCATAAGTTTTTTTTAAGAAGGCAATTTGTGATGCTCAAAATTTCAAAAATGTTGCCATGACACTTGCTACCAAACACCAGAAAGCACAAGTTACTATCTTGACTGTAGCTCATTTTTTAGGCCGTCAGTTGAGATTACAAAGGCTACCCCGGCTTTGCTCACTGCTTTCCCTTTGAATGTTCAGCAGGTAATCACTCAAGACTTTCCAAAGCAAGGGTCAGTTCTTGTTGCATCTTCTGTCTGTGTAGATGGAATCAAGTATCATCCAGGCACGATACTTTGTACTGGCTCATCCTCAGGTCTCACAGGATTTGCCCAGATTGAAAAGATTCTTGCAGCAAACTCAGAAATTCAGTTTGTCTGCCACAGAATGACAACATGGTACTGTGAGCACTTGAGATCTTACCAACTTCTCTATAGTGACACCCCCTCTATGTATGTGGTCAAACTGTCAGAGTTAAATGATGTCTTTCCATTATCAGCATACACCGTACAAGGAGAACTTATTGTTACATTGAAAAGACATCTTATTTGCTAAATACCTTCTTATATTTTTCCCAGATGGCTATGCAACAGACATTAACCATGAGGGTTATTGTCTCTGAGGGAGATATAAGAAAGCTGATAATGCTGAAACGACCTGACACATTGGAAGATTTGTTTGGTTGGCTCAAACGCACTCTACAAACAAACTACAGCTTCTCTGTACAATAGCAAGATCCTGACTTTAACAACGAACTCTGTAACCTTACAGATCTTTCTGAGCTCCCAGAAAAGCCAACCATCAAAATCATCCCTATGATTGAGCTTGTGTCAATGACTGCAACAGCTGAATCAAGTAGTGACACAAGCAGTCATGCAGACACTGATATCCTGTCTGTGTCCCCTCTGGATAGAAGTCATCATTGGCCAGACATTCCCAGATTTTCCCAAATTGGTTTTTGACATTCCTAGATTTTCTGTAGATGTGGAGTACAGACTTCATCAGGGTAACTTATTATATCTTAGGGATGCAACCTGCCTCAAAGTGACAAAAGAACTGAAGCATGGCATATCCTGGAAAAACTAGCTGTGACAATATATGCATTTAAAGCATATCCAACAAAACAAGATTTTGAGACTGTTGCAAAAGCTTTAGTACAAGCACACCCATGTCTTACAGAATCAGGATCACCTTCTGGCTGGGATGGATGGAAGAACAGCCTCAAGTTTAAAATGGGTAATTACAGAACCAAAATGCGCCAGCTGGGTCGACTTGATGTCTCCATCAATGCTGGTAAGCGTGGAAAGCATACTACAAATGGAGACCCTCCCAACAAAAACATCAAGAAGTCAAGGAAGGGGGAAATAAATTATCTACCTGAATATCCAGAAGGGATGGATGACCACATCCTTGAAGCAGCTTGTCAGATTCTGGTCAATGAAATGATGAAGACAAAGCCAAATGGATCTATTGTTAAGAAACAAATGGATGTGACATTTGCTCTTCAGAGAAAAGAAGTGGTCCAGGACAAGCCTGCCATCAGTCAGATGGTATATCGTTGGCCAGCACTTTTCACAGAAAATCAGGTTGGTTTGTTTTAAGTATTTGCAAAAAGGGATTATGGTGTTTTTTATTCTGAATGTTCAGTATGTTATTTTTTTTGTAGCAGATGTTTAATTCTGCTGGCACTAGTTTTTGCATTTGTTAATGCTTTGTGACACAACATTTAATGTAGAGAGTTACAGATAAGGACCATTTAACCACAAGCATGTACATAGTTTGCTTTGTGCTATGTTTCAGGTGTACTGTGAGTTCACCAGAGTGGTGGGCAAAAATCTCAGAGACAGCTTCTTTGGTACACTTGATGATGTTGCTCCAAAACTGATTGATCTCTTTAGAAAGAAGAAAGGACTTACCAGCCAGCTTTTGGCTGAGCTTTTATGATAGACAAAGGTATTTTTTCTTATTTATCCTTCTCTTCCATTGGTCTCACTTCCTCTTCTTTTCTCTTTCTTTTTCCTGTTTCCTTTTGTCTAATTTTGTTCGTTCCTTTTTTTTTTTACTTCATATCTTGTCTCATTTTCCTGTACACTGTTTTATCCCTCTTCTTCTGTCCTTTCACCACATCTTCTGCTTTCATCTCATCTCTTCTTGTTATTTCTTTGATGACTACACATAAGTATCCTTAACAACTTTTTGCTGTGTTCTCCACTATATCCACTATCTTGCAGACCACTGAGCCAACAGACATCAGGTGCCTCTTCCAGGGCTGCCAATCATCTTGGGGGATGACCCTTCTAACTTCTTCAAGATATGCTCCGTAAGTAACTGAATTTGTTGTAATTTTTTTCTTTCCCAGTTTTAGGGTGTTCTCTCGGGTTGACTTGTACTGCGCCCGAGCACTCCCCACTCGCCCACTGGTCTGCACTCACACTGTGTTTAGCATTCTTGGCATGATTTGGACTGCTTATTCTGAGTTGTTTTGGTCATGTTGATAAACAGCTCTCTCACATGCCTTGTAGATTTATGTTCTGTTAATCACATGTATAAGAACATTTTTACAGAGGCAGCATCACTGACTGAACCGTGCCTGAGCCCACCTTTTCAAGCGGATCAGGACATGGTTTTGGGGGGGCGGGGGCAGGGGTGGGGGGCTGGGACTTGATGGGGCATGGTACGGATCGCCTAGGGTTAGCACACCATAACTTATTACTTAAACAGTGTCTGCTTCAGTATTAGTGTAGTCTGTTTTATGGCCAAAGATTTTTTAAAATTTTTACATACTAAATCTTCTTATTGATTTGGCATTTGTTCATAGACAGATCATAAACGGAAGTTCTATTACATTTTTAAATGAGCAAAAACCTCAAATTAACAAAATAGTAATAATATTGTATTCTTACTTTACCTCTGTGTGAGATGAGGGAGTAAAAAAGTGTGGCTTTTTGCTGTGGCAGTACAAATGAAAAGAAACAGAATTACTCACTTTAAAGGAATAGTTCCCTTAAAAATCAAATTTACATGGTTTTTTCAGTTCCTTTTGTACACTATTATTTAACACAGTTACATAGTTTTCAGATAGTACAAAGCAATTCTGAGATTGGGGCTGTTAAGAAAAGTTTGTAAAAAAAAAGTGGTGATTTGAGGCAGGTTTGTCCATAAGTAAAGTAAGTTTCTTTTTTTCTTTGTTAGGATGTAACTGACGAGGACTCCTACAGTCAGATTCCTGTGGGACTCCTCTGTGTTGATCAGGAGCATCCTCAGCACAACCCCTCCAAAGTGGGGATCATTTTGGAAGGGAGTGTGGTGATAGATGACCTAACCAGCCTGCCTCAGGCCTTCTGCCTGCTTTTTGGCCTGATCTATGCCCTCCACCTAGACTACCCCAAGGGCATGAAAAACACATTTTACTTTATTCAGCAGGTAATGCTCAACCTGGGTAGTCGTGAGCTGGCACCCAAAATTCAAACCTTAAAAAATCAGCTTGCTGTGTGAAACTGGGTTCAGGACAGTTACTGTACCACGGACTGAGTGCTTTGTTCATGCTGTTACTCTGTTGCACTGTTTGGCGATGTATGCCGTAAATTTAAAAGTATAAAAGCTTTCTACTGTTACACTGTTCAAATTAACATTAGAAAAAATACTGAATTTGCTTCAGTCTTTGAGATGGGGGAGTAGAGAAATGTGGCTTTTATTTGTTAACATTTTGTTACTAATGCCTGTTTGTGTTTAATATAATACACCGTTGAGCTTTGTGATTGGTCATACCTCTGACTTATGATGGTGTTTTTATTTATTTATTTGTTTATTTATTTATTTTTTTTGGAATGTAGTTTGATTTACTCAGGCGTTGTGATTGGTCATACTTCTGACATCTGAGGTTTATTTTTTTATTTATTTTTGGAACTTAGTTTTTTTTTTTTTTTTTTTGTTTTTTAATCAGGACAATGATCTTGACCGTTATTCTATGTTGTACTCTCATGTTAATACATCTGAACTGCAATAAAACACAAAAACAATTTTCTTCTTGTTTTTCCATTAATATGTCTAATTTGATATTTTAGTTAAATGAACTTAAACAAAGAAATCATGATAAATCGAAATGGTATTACCTTGGACTTAAGATACTAAGTGGAATTATTGGGCAGTGTAATTGGTTTAACAAAAAGAAAATTACTAAATCAACTTGCCATTTAGGCATTACAGCTTGATGTTTTAAGTTGAATTAACTCACGTTTTCGTAAGACATTACTTAACTTTTTTTAAGGCAACCGGTTTCCTCAAATTTTTTAAGTAAATTCAACTTATCTGGGCTTACAGTGTTGTAGCTGTTCTCGTTTCCCTCTTTCCCTTTTAGTTTTCCCTTCATGGAAATTTAAGGCTGCATAATTCAGCTCCTCAGCATCTTCATCCTGCAGGAACAGACATGAGATTTTAAACAAGAGCTTTTATATATTATTGTTTTTGTACATGTAATAATAATGGCACTAAAGTAGTACCTGTTTGGTGGTCTTCACTTTGACTGGGTCTTTAAGCTTCTCTGCTGATTCGCAGATACAAGCAGTTCAGAATCTTCATCTTTATCATGAGACACAGATTTTTGAGTTGTTTTTATACATCCACTACAATTAAAGTCCCATGCATAAAATGATTGTATTATGTAAGTCTTGCATAATTCACAGGTTTCAGATAATAGGAAGCTGTGAATGAAAGCTATGCTCAGAATGATGAAGGGAGTTTTATTGTTACATTTACTTATTTACTTGCTTAATGCCTAATACCACTTTCTTTTAATGTCCTCTAATATCTAGGTATTGAGATACAAATTTTCAAAGTACTAGGTAATTATTAGGTACTAGATAATACTAGGTAAAATGAGGATAAGCACCATGACTCAACTACAGTGGAATGCATAACAAGTTCTAACCATAAGAATTTTACCTCATACAATTTACTACCTTGTTAATCCAAAGGATTTTCCTATTATTCAATATTTTACTAAGTCTTTTATCTGCTGAATATCTAGAACCTGTTATGGAAATGCAGGATAATTTAGTCTGGTCACTTACTATCATTTTATCAAAAATATCACTATGGTATTTGTACCACACACATATCTTGAACTTAGAGGACTGTAAATGAAAGTGTTGTCTAGTCCCTTATATGTTGGATGCTTCATTTGTAAGCAGAATACAGATTATTTTAAAGGAGAAAAAAAAAACGTGGTTTGAAATTAAGGATTTTGTTATGTGACTAAAATGAAAACTTGCTGCTGCAGTGTTCACAGTTTCTCCTTTTAAAGTTTAAAATGGTTTGGACAGAGATCACAACCACACACACTCCTAAAGCTGCTCCCAGACAGATCACTACAGGATCCAGAGGCTGTGCTGAAAATATTCATAATCCAAATTATTGTCACCCTCAATTAATATCCTAAAAATTCTGATCAAATTCACTGTACCGTATATTTAATGTTGCTTGTTCTCTTTTGAGTCTCTATAGAACAAAGAAATTTTATTATTTTTTGATGTGATGCTGCTCAGACAAAGCTTAAAAAGATGCATCAGTTATTGAGATCACTGAACTGAGCAGATTTCCCAAGAACTTAGTTATCCTCTGTGTTTGCTGAGATGTCAAAACGTGGAGCAAGGGTTATATTTTTTTTATTTGTTTTTTTATTTATTTATTTATTTTTCGGTCGTCACTTGCAGTTTATCTTCATATTTTCAATGGCATTACAAAAGCTTGCCTCTGTGGTCAGTAATCCATTTTGTGTGCAGGAGAGTGGGTTCCCCTTTTGAGTCTGGTTCCTCTCGAGGTTTCTTCCTCCTGTTGAGGGAGTTTTTCCTTGCCACTGTTGCCAAGGCTTCGACCCAGATTCTATGTAAAGCTGCTTTGTGACAACATCTGTTGTAAAAGGCGCTATATAAATAAATTTGACCTGACTTGACTATAACCTATTAAGCCTGATGCGGTTTAATCTTTTGCTATGTGTAAAAAAACTCCCTCAGACATTATCTGCAACCTGCAACAGTGAGACGCATTTTAAGAAATGGTCAAAGTGGCCTAAATGTCTGCAGATGGAAAATTATCATTATCACACTGATTTTCATTCACTACTGATGTACAAAACAATATTAACACTTTATTACCATGTTGTACCACATCTGGTATAAAACTGCTGTTAACCTGGTCTACATTTTATACATATAACATTTTAAAGTGATAGCCAAATCAACAGTTCAGTTAATTAAATTGGATACCATTAACTGCACTATGAAACAAAGTAAACTATGTGTCACACTGCATACATCTAAAAATTAAGTTATTTTACTATAGCATTTAAAAGCAAATAACATTCTATCATATCTTGCATAAATTGAATTGATATTGACTTTAAAGCATTTGGTTAGTGCACAGCATGTATAATCTACAAAAATACAGATATCAGATTGGACTCTAGATTGTTTCTACTTCATTGACTTGAGGTGGAAATTAGTACATTCAGTAGATTTAATCATGGGACCAGTCATGGCTTTGTATGGGCCTACTGTCATGTATTCTAAAAAGATGTGAACCATCCCAGTAGTATCCATCAAAAAAGATTCACCAAATCTTACAATATCTCCCCTTTACATTACATTTCTACTTTATTTCATTTTTCAACATTTCCATGAGGTGTAACCTACACAAACAAATAAACATGAAAAATTATGGATTGTTTTAAATTTTGTATTGTAATATGATGTGTGTAAGATGTTTGGGATGTTCTGTGTGTGTGTGGGGGGGGTTGTGGGGGTTAGCTTTGATTCTTATTGGGGCTCCTCCTTCACCATTTTGTGACATTTACCAATCATATTTTGTTCTCTCTCTCTCTCTCTCTCTCTCTCTCACTCTCTCTTGCTCTCATTCGCTCCTCCCCCCTTGCGTACTCACACTTCCCTTTTCTCTCTCTCTCTCTCTCTCTCTCTCTCTCTCTCAAACACTACATTCCATCCTCCCCCCTCTCTCTCTCACTCTCATTCGCTCCTCCCCCTTGCCTACTCACACTTCCCCTTTCTCTCGCTCTCTATCTCTCTCTCTTAATCACTACATTCCATCCTCCCCTCTCTATCTCTCTCTCTCTCTCTCTCTCTCTCTTTCTCTCTCTCTCTGTCTAGCTCTCATTCGCTCCTCCCCCTTGCCTACTCACACTTCCACTTTCTCTCTCTCTCTTTCTCTCTCTCGCTCTCACATGCTCCTCCCCTCTTTCTTTCTCACACTTCCCCTTTTTCTTGCTCTCTATCTCTCTCTCTTAATCACTACATTCCATCATCCCCTTATCTCTCTCTCTCTCTCTCTCTCTCTCTCTCTCTCTCTCTCTCTCTCTCTCCTTTCTCTTGCTGTCATAACAAGTAAAATATTTTTTTTTTCCCAGAACTGATCTTTAATGAATCATTAATTGTGAAAAAAATATAATGTCTCAAAATAAAAGATAACATATCCAATAGTTTGTAGACACCTGCTTAGGATTTCTTCTTAAATCAAGGTGTATTAATAGGGAGTTTGTCCTCCTTTGTTGCAGTAACATCCTCTGTTCTTCTGTGAAGGCTTTACACTAGATGCTGGAACATTGCTGTGAGGATTTGATTGCATTCAGCCGCAAGAGCATTAGTTAGGTCAGGTACTGATGTTGGATGGTCAGTTCTGGATCACTCCAACTCATCCCAAAGGTATTGGATGGAGCTCCATCACTCCAGATAACACAGCTACACTGCTCCATAACCCAATGCTGGTGGGGTTTTATACCCCTCCAGCTGATCTTTGGCATCAGGCATGGTAACCGGCTTGTGTGTGGCTGCTCCAGAATGTCCCATTGTTTTGGCAGTGCTTTGCTTTGGAGACAATACAAGCTATTTGTATATGATAATGTAAGAAGTTGAACACACCTCTGTCAGCATTTTAGTGCAATTTAAAGTAGCTGAATTCACTCATTAGATGAAATATCTGAACACTTTTGGTCATTCAGTGCCAGATTTACTAATATATTTGCATTGCCATTGATGCATTGTGTGTGCTGCGGGTGCACAGAGGCCTTTTTGCACATGCACATGAGGGCTCCACTGAGCTTCAGATGTTAGCAAACCTACCTTCATGAATATGCATTTCAGGGATTTACACTGTTGGCACAAATACTGGATAAAAACGTATGCGCATCAATGAATCGGAGTGATTTATGAACTTGAACTGGACCAAAAATTTTAAACTGGGTGCAATTCCTTTGCAAATGCAGAGAAGACAGATATGAACTACATACACTATATGGCAGTTTCATAGAATTCCACCTCTGCCACAAGTCAGTTTGTGAAATTTCTGCCCTGCTAAATCTGCCCCAGTCAACTATAAGTGAGCCACGAAATAGCATACCATGCAAACTCGGAGCGAGTTTTCCAAGTGCTGAAGTGCATAGCACGTAAACATCACCTATCCCCTGTTGCATCACTCACTATAGAGTTTCAAACTGCCTGTGCAAACATCACCACAAGAACCGTGCATCAGGAACTTCATAAAATGTGTTTCCATGTTCAAGCAGCTGCACACATGTCCAAAATCAAGAGCACTGCCAGGCATCAGCTAGAGTGATGTAGAACATGCTGCCACTGCACTGTCTCCAGGGTGATGAATCATGCTTCACTATCTGGCAGCCTGAAAGACACATCTTGGCCTCACGGGTTGCAGGAGAACAATACCTACCAGAAACCACAGTGCCAAGCTTGGTGGAGGAGGAATAATGGTCTGAAGCTGTTTTTTAGGGGGTGGAGGAACTCCTGTGGCCTGCTTAGAGCCCTGATCTTAACCCCACTAAACAGCTTTAGAATGAGTAGGAATGTCGATCGCCAGCCAGGCCTTCTCACTCAACATCAGTGCCTGACCTCACAAATGCTCTTTAGACAGAATGAGCACAAATTCTCACAGACACACTCAAATTTTGTGGAAAGACTTCCAAAAAGAGTGGAAGATATTTTAGCTACAAATTGGGGGCAAACTCCATATTAATGTCCATGGTTTTGGAATGGGATCTCCAAAAGGCTCATATAGGTGTGATGTTCAGGTAACAACATACTTTTGGTCATATAGTGATGATCATGATGTTTGGTCATGAGTTTCCAAACTGCTCATGTTTTAGCAGCCTCCTCCATCAGAACACTAAGAGCTTCTACAGAGAATTTCTTCTTTGAATCAAGTAGCTGAGTTTCTGCAGCTACATTTTAGCACAGGTATTGACTAAATCTGGCCTGTAGTGTACGTGTACATGAGTTTGTTAGTGTTTAACATTCTACTGTAATATTGTGCTAAATTTGAGTTGAATGCAGGTACATTTTACAAAACAAGTACATAAACATTAAATATCCACATTGCCCAGCATGCACGATAAACTCAATGTGTTTATTGATAACAATATTGAGTAACTCATTTGCTAATATTTTCAAAACTGAATTTTCAGTGTACAGCGGTGCTGATATATTTTCGTCTGGACGTACTGTATGTAAAATATGTGGTCATGTGTTTGTGTATATTTTCAAACTCAGTCTTTGACGTGTCAGTGGACGCCTCTGCTTGTAGGTGCTGTTTAGGCCGTTGGTGGTTTTTGCAGCTCTTCTCCTCTATGCCTCACTCCTTCACCTACTGCAGTGCTATATCTGCAGACCACTTTGACCACTTCTGATTAGGTTTCTCAGAAAAACAATCCCCCTCTGACTCGTCAAAGTTTCCACAGGATGCTCAGCTATAGCTGTTTGTCACAGGCTGTTTGTCATAGATACCACATGCAAATATTAAACATCTACATACAGTATAAAGGTACAGTGTCTTAATACTGTCTACATCATTGTAAATGAAGAGAAATCATATCTCCAGCAGATTTTCAGCATTAATATTTCATTAGGGCAAAAGTAGAAATTATATGATCTATTTTTTTCAACTATTTTTCAGTTCAAATACTAGAAGTCATTAGTCATATAAATCTTTCCTTAAAAATAGCATGAAAAGTGATGTTGCAACAAAGTATGTTATGCTAATAAGATCCCTTTTTATTTGTAAAAATAAGATTTTTTTATTATTCTTGCTTTTTTTACATGGGAAGTCAAATATTATACATTATATGTGTAAATTGTTAATGTATATATGTATGTAGGTGGATATATACACTGAAAGTGTATGAAATAAAAAATAAAACTGTCTGTATATTTGTTTCCCCTCACTGTAATATTGAAAATGCTTCATATATTGCAAGAACAATACAATGTATTAAAAATACGGCCTGCTAAAGTTTCTGAACGTCATCCACATCTGGCCTCTACTGTGTATAGTACAGTCTGAACTGGCATTTGTGGATGCAGTGACAAACAGTGTTTATTGACAACAGCTCGTCAAAGTAAACCTGAGCCCATGTGGTGATGTCCATCACAGATTCATATTAGTTTTAATGCAGTCCAGAAGTCAAAGGTCATGGGCATTCATTTGTGGTTTATGCCTTGTTTTTTTACATACATATTTCTGTAGAATTCCTGAATCTTTTGATGATATTATGCAGGCTGTATGGCATAAAATCCTTGCACATGCTTTTTGAGGAACATTGTTCTTAATCAGTTATTTGCTGATGCATTTTTTGGTGAGCTTTGATCCACCTTAGCTCTTGAAGGACCAGGCCTTTGTCCTTGATGCTCCTTTTACTCCCAAGCATGAATGCATGAAGTGTTTAAGATGTTTCTTGAACATATCACAATGCTCATTGCTCATCTGCCAACCTTTTTGGAGTGTTTTGCAGGCATTTCACAATGAGCGTATTTATATATTTACAAAAAAACACACAAACACACACACATTCCCTCAGCCAGGTATTTGCATTACCTTACAGGAGCCTGTCCCAGCTGTCACTGAGCAGAACACTGCAAGAACAATTAAGTAAAATGAAGTTAACCTAAAAAAAATATATAATAAATTGAGTCTAAGTGGATTTAAAACTCTGATTGTTTTTTTTTTTTCTTTTTTGTAATTGGGATTGTATGTTGTATGCAGCTCAAACATGCAAACAGTAAAGGCCCAAAATTTACAAAAAAACAATGATTTTGTCCTTTATTTCATATCACATAGAACACAATGTGTGTGTGTGTGTGTGTGTGTGTGTGTGTGTGTGCGTGTGTGTGTGTGTTCTAAAGTGTCTGGATAAATGTGTTGATTAATTTGTCTGTGCATGTTTTTGCCCCTACGTGATTCCAATAACATTTCTTTATTCTACTGTGTGTAAATGTATCAGATCACTGTGGTTGGTGAAACCATTGACTTATTAACTGAATATTAACTTCTTTCTTTTGCTCTGTTCTCTTTCCACCTTAAGCGTCTCTGGTGTGTTATCAGGTGTGAAATCTAAAAGCTCACAGTGAGCAGAGGATGGTACGGTGTGAGATCTCACAGTTTGCCCTCATTAAAAAACCACATTGATACTTCCACACTGCTCACATACTGTGTGAATTTTCCAGACAGTCTGACAGGCTGACTTCTGTATCGAGTGAGAGAAGCTGCCGCAATAAAATGATCAGGTTAAAATGGAATAAAAATACAGTGTGCTGATCTGGTGTGGTGCTAGTGCAATTTATCAAATCTTGGAGCTACTCTGAGGTGAAGTAAAATGTTCTTCTTACCAGTCTGCAAGATATCCATGGAATTTTTAAAAACAAGAAAAACTTTTTTTTTTTTCTACTATTGTCTTTTTTTTACAAACAATAGTTTTAAATAATTGTGATGGCCCAAGACTCCTTCATAACAGTAAACGCCAGTGGTGTAAAAAGGAAAAAATGTGGGTATACTATAAATCTGCATACATACACTATATGGACAAAAGTATTGGGACGTCTACACATTACACCTGTAGGAGTTTTTGTGTCATCCCATTCTAAACCCATAACCATAAAATTGAGTTGGTCCCCCTTTGCAGCTATAACAGCTTCCACTCTGTAAGAGCATTTGTGAGGTCAGATGCTGATGTTGGACGAGAGGGCCTGGCTTGCAATCTCTATTCAAGTTCATCCTAAAGGTGTTTGATGGGGTTGAGGTCTGGGCTTTGTGTGGGCCAGTCAAGTTCTTCCACATCAAACTCATCCAGCCATGCCTTTATGGGCCTTGCTTTGTGCACTAGGGCTCAGTCATGCTGGAACAGAAAAGGGCCTTCCCTAAACTGTTCCTACAAAGTTAGAAGCATACAATTGTCCAAAATGTGTTGGTCTGTTGAAGCATTAATATTTCCCTTCACTGGAACTAAGGGGTCTAGGCCAACCCCTGAAAATCAATCTCATAGCTCCTCCTCCACCAAACTTTACAGTTGGCACAGTGCAGTTCTCCTGGCATTAGCCAAACCCAGACTCGTCCATCAGGCTGCCAGACAGAGAAGTGTGATTCATCACTCTACATTGCCACTGCTCCAGAGTTCAGTGGCAGCGTGCTTTACACACTCCATCTGACGCTTGGCATTGTGCTTGGAGATGTAAGGTTGCATGCAGCTATTGGGCCATGGAAACCCTGCATGAAGCTCCTGGTGCACAGTTTTTGAGCTGATGTTGATGCCAGAGGAGGTTTGGAACTCTGCCGTTATTGAGTCAGCAGAACGTTGGCAACTTTTATGCACTATGCGCCTCAGCACTCAGTGACCCGCTCTGTAACTTTACATGGTCTGACACTTCGTGGCTGAGTTGCTATGGTTCCTAAATACCTCCACTTGTCAATAATGACACTCACAGTTGATCGTGGAATATCTAGGAGAAAGAAGTTTCAGGACTTTTGCAACAGTGGAATCCTCTTACAGTACCATGCTGGAATTCAGGGAGCTCTTTAGAATGATCCACTTATAATTTAATATTTAAGAGGTGTGTGCCAATACTTTTGTCCGTATATATATATGTAAATTATTGTCTGTATGTCTGTGCTGATATTTCGCCATAAAATCACAGGTTTTTTCACAAACACTTTATCACTCCACTAAGACGCCAGTGCTAAGCAACATTTGACCGACAGCTGATTTGGTCAGACTCTGAAGATGAGAATACACTAATTTCCCAACTTGTCATTACCACTGAGCAGCTTTTCAGTCACCAGCTGTGAGAGAAGAACACCTAAACAACCTGGAATTAGCCAGAAATTAACCGCATACAATTTGCCAAACGTGCGGTCTCATCTTAAGAGTCTGACCAAATTGGACTGCCGCAATAAAAAGCTTGCTCAGTGGTAATGACAGTTTTGGAATTTAGTGTAAGGAGCTGGAGAACAAACTGCCAGCCGTGCAGCGAGTGAGTTACTCTGACGTAGCAACGAGCTGCTTGTTAAGGAACTATAATTTGGCGGAAGGAAATGCTAACATTAAAACATATTAAATGCCGTGTTCACGGCCTAATTTATTTATTTATTACTTTATTTATTTAACTGTTGTATAAAAGCAATAGAACACTCAAGGTCATGTGTTATCGAGTATAACATCAGGGCTGTGATGATCTACGGCGACCAAATCACAGCCGTGATGTTATTTCACAATAACACACTCCCTCTGTGTTCTATTGCTTAAATATATATATATATATATATATATATATATATATATATATATATATATATATATATATATATATATGTTTAGTTTTTTTTATTCATTCATACAGCTCTATAGTTCTATACATACTTTGAGATATTTGAAAAAAATTGATACATGTAAAACTTTATATGCTACTGTACACTCATTACTTTATTTTATATATCTAGCTTGCACTTACACTTATTGGCCACTTTATGATATCTACCTATTTTGATCCACTATATATGTGTTCAGTTACAGGCTGGATCCAAATTGTTTTCTTTTCATTTTTGGTGGACCTGTAGTAGCATATATATGCTTGTGGGCCTGTATGTTTCTCTTGCTAGGCATTAATGGAGAGTTTATCGATACCTGCTCACGCATAATTTCTTCTGAAATCAAGGGTGTTTATAGGGAGTTTGCCCCCCTTTGCTGCAGGAACAGCCTCTACTCTTCTGGAAAGGCTTTAAACTACATGGTTGAACAGTGACGTGCCTTAGTCAGCAGTGGGTGCACCTTAAAGTAACTCAACCCACTCATTAAAAGGGATATCTTGAAACTTTTGGGCAAGAGGAGGAACATGTGGACAGTTGCTCCACCTCCCATCTTCAGGCTTTAACAATTGATGCCTTAAGAATCAAAGTGTGGGGAGCACCCCCTTTTGGTAGTGGACAGAACTACTATTATTATTTTGCTTCACAGCTATGGAACAGCACTTTTTTGAGGTAAATTACTTTGGTTTTAATGGGTGGCCTGAGGGGGTGGGATTAATTAGAGATAGGTTATCCTTTGGCATTGGCTTTGACATTTAAGTGCATAGCATGCATCTTGAGTATATTTGATTTATTTATTTATTTTTTTACTTTCCACATTAAGTTCTCTGGTGGTGCATGTTGTTAAGTTTCTCATGCTGCTCCTGCTGATTCTGATGCTCTACTTTCTATCCAAAGTAATGTCACTCCACCTGTACTGCTCATTCAGCACACATGCACATCCAAACATTTCTCGTAGCCATATATAAATGCACTCAGCCAAATGCACAGCACATCCTCAGTGTCAAAACTTATTTTTTCTGTTTCTCTCATTACAAATACCAAGTGAGATTAAAAGAGAGTAAAAGGTTTTATAGAGAGTCCAAAGGCAGGATATTAATGTTTTCTGCTCTGAAAAATGAAACCAGTGGTTTTCAGCACAATAATCTGTTTCAGGACCATGGACAGAGACTAACAAGTGTATACACAGTCATCTGTAAAAGTCTAAATACCCCCAGTAAAAATAAATGTATGCTTTGTTGGTTTTATTCATTTTGATGTGAATTAGTACACATTTTGTAATCTGTTATATGAAAATTACTAATAATATTTTTTTGATAAAACAGTCATATGTAAATGTTTGGACACTTCCAATCAAATGACATGTTTTGTTCATTCTCTATGTTAAAATAAGTTATTATATATAAGTTAAGAAATGGTCCCTGTACTTTAAAGGCGTTTTCCACAGATTTTTATTTATTTATTTTTTTACATCTGTTTCCTGTCACATTTTCTTGTAGATACATCTCATTGACTTTGATGCTGAAGTTTAATATATAGTAAAAAAATAAAACAAAACATATTAGATGCCACATTGTATGATTTATTTTAACCTTATTTTAACAAGAAATAAACAATTACAGATAAAAGACTGGAGCTCATTTGAGGTGTGAAATGGTCCAAATCTTCACTCATGATCATCGTAGGAAACTAGCGATGTGAGCGCTGAGCAGCAGCTTTGGAGTTTCTCACTTGAGAGTACACAATGTCTTCAGGCTGTTCTCTCTTCACTCTCCCACCTTTGGCTTTCTTCTCTTTGATGTGCATGGCAGTGTAATGCAGGTTCTCAGTGTTTTGTTCCTGTAAGAAATAAACATAAACATCTACTGAAAAATATATATAAACTTAAAAAAAAGGCCAGTTATTGTATTTGCAAAAAAAAAATAATAATAATAAAATAAAATAAAAAAACAAAAAGAAACAAACAAATACAAACAAACAAACAAACAAAAAAAAACAGTTTCTAATAAATTACAGTATTTGCTGGGCTACTTCATGTCAATGTCAAAAAGCTCCAGTTTTGTTGGCCTTTACTCACTGATTCATTCAGTCATCTTAACATACCTGCAAAAAACCCCAAAACTTATCTGTATCTATATTGTATTCTTAATTTATCTTTTGGCTTTAAATTACACTGAACATTAAACTATTTCTAGCTTCCATGTTTTATGGCTGCCCAAAAAAATCAATGAAATGATCTTTATTTTAGAAGATGGATCACAAATTGATTGACTGAAATGTTGTTTAGTCTCTAATTAGAGATGAATAAAACTCTTCTTTAGTAGTTTTAGTAGTAATGAAACTCATTTTAAAGTATTAGTGATTAATTACACACTACTACATGCCAATTATGAACTAATCAGATGTAAATTTGGATGAAAATTAATGCTCAATAATTTGCATAAGAAAGGACAGTTATATGCAAACGTTTGGGTGCCCTTGATCAAATTAAAAGTTTTGTTGCTTTTTGAATTAAAATAAATGAATATGTTCCGTAAAGCAGAATTACTGTTTATTTGCTTAATACATTGAAAATAAACAATTGAGTAAAATATTAACAAAATAAATAAATAACTTGAGTGTGACCTGTGCAAAAGTTGTGACACAGTTTTATCTACACCAACTATCTGAAACAGAGCTCTACAGAGTAATTTGCTAGTTCAGCTGTAAACAGAGCACTGAGAACAGAAATTGGCAGATTTGTTGCTGGTTGAAACTAAAATGTAGTTTAAAGAGTAAGTGTATAAAGAGTACCTGTCTGGTGGTCCTCTCACTCACAGCCCCCTCCTGAACGTTCTCTGTAGAGATAAAACTTCACAATCACTTTCAGATACAGTTTAATGAGGCTTAACTTATTAGTAAGTATTAATATTATTTCCTGTTTTCCCTCTAATAATATGTTCAGCTGCATCTCATAATGAACACTTACCCCCAGTGTGGTGTTCAGATTTTCTCAGTTTTTGAGTTAAAATGGTTTGAGTGCAGATTACAGCCACACACACTGCTGAGAAAACTGCCAGAGTCAGCATTACAGGATCTACAGGAGCTTCTGTTAGACAGGAATTACCAACATACTGTATACAGGAATACAAAGTTCGAGTCACTAAAACGTTTTCCATCTAGGCTTGAATTTCATGTTTTTGTAGATGATTTCATTTTAAACATGATCAAAGAGATTTTTGTATGTTTGAAGTTAAAAGAATGTGAACAAAAAATATTCTGTGCTCTGCTGATCATCCTGCACCCCAAGCAGGTGAACTCTTATGACGCACGGTCCAGAACTGAAGCCATTGGGTCTGATACTCACTTTTATCTCATTGAAGGGGAATTCCACCAACTTCTTACACTTTTTCCACTACCACTATTTCACAATCATCAGTATTACATATTAAAACTCAGAAGACATTTGTAGGTTCACTGGTAGTGTTGGATAGTGAATAAAATGTCTATATGTGTTTTGTAGGCATGGTGACCCCAGATTCCTATCACCACCTCTGTAAAGAGTCCGTGCGCTTCTCTAACGTGAATCATTTCACTTTAAACCACCCTGAATGAGTCTGTTTTCTTCTCAGATCAAACTTGTAGAATTCACTATTAAGGTGCAGCATCAGTTTGGGTTCAAAACTATGAATAATGGCTATAGTGCACATTGAAGTGAAGCAAGGGTCAGTGGTCTTTGGCTATAGTCTGTAACTGGGTCAGTGTTTTTTTTTTTTTTCTTGTCACATTTTCTGTTTTCTGTTTTGCTAACTGTGAATCCCAAATGCAAACTATAATTAAACAAAGAAAATCTAAGCAATAAACACTATGGAAATACCCATGCTCCAAAAGAAGACTTACTCAGTTCTGCTGATGTTCCATTCCCAAAGATGATCTTCCCACAAGCAGCCACAGCGCAGTAGTAAGTTCCAGTATGGTGGTGGTCGAGGATGTTCTTGGAGAAGTTGTACACAGAGCTGTGTGTAGAAAAGCTGATCTCACACTGATGGCTGCTGCTGTTCTGATGAGTGTAAATAATTTCAGGAAAGGATTGTCCTGCAGCAGCTCTGAACCAGAGCACTCGGAGTTCAGCTGATCTGATCTCAGAGAGGACCATGCACTGCAGAGTCACCGACTCTCCTGGAGAAACAGACCCCTGTAATGGAGTTTGAAGCACTGATATGTTTAACTGTGGATGATCTGGTTAATATAATAAAGACACTGTAAGATTTTAGTGCATATTGGCTTTTTAATTTTAAATAGGCTGTAATCTATAAATGATTAAGACTGCTTTCAAAATGCAGCAGTATTGTAGGACTATATACATTATGCTTTGTTGATAAGTTGATGTTTAGGTATGTGGTACATTAACATTATATGCATAAGCACAATATAAGCACAATACAGAAATGCAACACAATGTCAAACAGACTATATATCTTATAAAATATTGAGTGTAAAAAACATCATACTAACATATAATTAGAGTTTTCAGTTGTTGTGAAGTTATTCTAAAGATGTCTATGTTAATTACCTAAAAAACACCAAGTTAATAATTACCTGTCATGGCTAAGAATGTGCCATTAGAAATGGAGTTTTCATCTCCTTTTCCACAGAAGTACATTCCTTCATCAGCTTTATTAGTTTTTTCAATAGTCAGAGAAAAACTCTGGTTGATTTTGAATCTGTTTGATGAAGTTGTGGGCTTTTTTCCCTTTAATTGCACTGCCACCTCCTGAGGTTCCTGTCCTGCTCTTTGTTCGTACCAAAACCAATGCTTTGATCAGACTTCACCATGAATTTGCAGTGTAGAGTAACAATTTCTCCAGACTCAGCTGAGATGAATGATGCTTCAGAAAGATGTGCAGCTTGAGCAGGATCTATAAGATAGAATCAGATCAGAGCTCAAGTGATAAAGAAAACAGGAGTAAGTAGCACAAACAATAAGACCAAAAATGAAAATTAATTTAAGGTCATTTGTTAAACAGCTCATAAACTTACATATCACGTAGAGATGTAAAATTATCATCTAAATTGGAGCCATGATCACAAAAGAAGCTGTTTGTATTATTGGCTGCCGAAAGTCAGACTTTTTTTTTTCTGTCTGCTTCCTGTTCAACCAATGTTTGACCACAAGAAGTCCCCTGGCCTCTTTAAAAGGTATTTCAGGACTATTGTAAACAGTTTTGGTCGCATGAGGCTATGGTCACCATGTCCAATATCAAGAACTGATTAGCAGGGTATAAAGCCCAGCGCTGGGCTGTGGAGCAGTGCAACCATGTTCTCTTGAGTGGTGGCACTCCTGCCAATGCTTTTGGGATGAGTTGGAATGATCCAAAACTGATCATCCAACATCAGTACCTGACCTCACTAATGGTCTTGTTGATTCAATCAAATTCAATCAAATTCTCACAGCAATGTTCCAACATCTAGTGTAAAGCCTTCACAGAACACTAGAGGCTGTTACTGCAGCAAAGGAGGACAAACTCCCTATTAATACCCTTCTTTTCAGTATGAGCTGTAATGAACACTGTGTGGTGTTCAGGTGTCTAGATACATTTAGACAGATACAAAATATTATTTAATGGGCTAATTATTTATAAAAAGCCAAAACATTCTAAACTTTATCAGTGAAGAACCGTGACTATTAGAGCTAGGCCTTTAATTCAGACCATGTCAAAACCGCCACTGTTATCCGATTTGGTAAGTTTCTCCACAGTGAACCAACAAACGTTTTTTTGTTGTTGGTATTTTGGAAAAACAAGACAAATTGCAAAAATAACTTCACAAAATGTAATAAATCTCCTAAATCCAGTATAATATTGTCCACAATTAAAATATATCAGCCATTAATAACATTTTTTGAGCAGTCACAGAATTATATCCAGGATACTGAGATATATAATTTAGAATGACTAAGTCAAAGGCTTGTATGACAGACAATGTTCCTGTAAAACAGGGTTAAATGTAATGATGAGACAGAAGGTGTGGCTTATATTCACTATTGTCTCTCAAGTCTGAGAGGAAAGAACTATGAAACCACAGTAGATACCCAGAGCACAGCCAATGATCACACTGCCTCCTACTGGTAACTTTAGGCTTTTGTACATTCTAATGGCAAACTAGAGGACTTAATATTAAAGTCTGCTTACAAGAACTTCAGAAAGTCAAAGCTAAAAAAAAAAAGGAAACAAAACAAATCACCATTTATGTTTAGCGCTTCTAATAACTGTGTAATTAGTACAGATTAGACTCATATTTTTTCTTTATTTTTATCTGTAGTAACATGTTGTGGCATGGTAAATTAACCAAAAGTCTGGCTTTAAACCATTCTGTTACAGGATGGTATTTTCACAGCAAAAGCAGATTTCTCTTTGTGTAATACTGTGAAATCAGTATTGATCTAATTGATTTGATCACTTTGCCTATGTTACAACTGAAATATTCTAAAACATTACAGCAACTGTGTTAAAGTTACACCTTAAAATTATAAAATTACGGTGTAGCTGTTCTGTAGGTAAAGTGAAATTACAAACTGGTAATCTAGACATTGCTTTAATAATTGTGTATTACAACAGTCATTTGATGAATTACATGAATGTTTATTTTAAAGATATGTGCTGTTTCCATCATATTTCAGAATGGTTTAAAGCCAAAACTTTGGTTGGGTTCATGACAGTGTATTAATATAACTAGCTAAAATGAGATAAATAAGTATTTATTGTGCAGATGTAAATACTCTTTAACTCTAAATGACCAACTGAACCAGCTGAAATCTGCATTGAAGAGAAAACAGCAAAATGTTTTAGTTATTATTATGTGCTTTTACAGTATTCATACCTCAGTGTATTCTGAAAGTATTATTGGTTCTGAACCTGAAACAAGCAGGATCTTTCATGAAGAATGAAGAGTTATAAAGAGTAATAAAGATTTATGATGAGTTATGGAGAACATCACAGACAAGAAATGCATGATGTCTTTAATTTGAAATTGTCATTAAAACAGCACTTGGTGTAACAATACAAACCAACCAATCCAAAAAAAAAATACACACACACACACACACACACACACACACACACACACACACACACACACACACTCACACATTATATATATACATATGTGTGTGTGTGTGTGTGTGTGTGTGTGTGTGTGTGTGTGTGTGTAAGATTTCAGTCACATGCAACAGTTTAAACACGCCAGATAAAATGATAGGCTTTGTTGATTTTCTTGCGAATATATATGAACACAACACAGAACAGGACAAAAATAGATAATATAAGGAGTTCCTTTACTTTTGCACAGGGCACACTCTAAAGCTGAGTTTTCACATCGTCCTTCAGAGAATCGAGACTTCATTTCAATCAGCAGAACTCTAACCTAACAAGAAATAAACAGTTACAGATAAAAGACTGGAGCTCATTTGAGGCGTGAAAAGGTCCAAATCTTCACTCATGATCATCTTAGGAAACTAGCGATGTGAGCGCTGAGCAGCAGCTTTGGAGCTTCTCACTTGAGAGTACACAGCGTCTTCAGGCTGTTCTCTCTTCACTCTCCCACCTTTGGCTTTCTTCTCCTTGATGTGGACGGCAGCGTAATGCAGGTTCTCAGTGTTTTGTTCTCAGTGTAGAGTAACATTTTCACCAGACTCAGCTGAGACAAATGATGCCTCAGAAAGATCCACAGCTTGAGCAGAATCTATAAGACAGAATCAGATCAGAGCTCAGCTGATAAAGACAATTGTAGATGACATTTCAACACACACAGTAAACAATAAACCCCAAAATTAAATCCTACTGGGGGTCCAGAAAAATAAAAATAACGATAACTTACGTATCATGTAAAGATGTAAAATCAGCATCCAAATCAGAGCCATTGCTTTAAAATGAAGCTGTTATTATTTGAAACAAACTGGAAAGGAAGTAATTGTCAACACCAACACACTGTATTAGCTGGCTGGGCTCAGGAGATTAAGCTCATTGGCTGTCACAGGATCTTTTTTTATCTGTCTGCTCTTCTTTTCACTCATGAGTGGCCACAAGAAGTTCCTTGGTCTCTTATAAAAAACCTCTTAAGCCTCTCTCCAGCAGAAGGTTACTACATGAAATGGTAACAAATACATACATAGTTTTTCTACTGTAGTTTTGAAATAATGTTTTGGTCTAAAGTGCATTTATTAAATCACATTCATGGTGGAGTGGTACATGGGAAGTCCCCAAAGAAGCCCTAAAGTAATAACAAATGTATATGTTAAAAAGATGCAATAATAATCAATTTGAAAGAACCAGGAAACTGCAGTTCAGGAAAAAAAAACTCATTTATAAATCACTGTCAAAATATCAAGTAATATAATAAACAAAAGTTGAACATTAGCTGTAGTTTGTCTATACTCTTTTTGGAGATGGCAGAAAATAATGCATTAAAATAAAAAGAAAATAAAAAAAAGTAGTCAACTTTTTATTATAATTCCATGTGAGATGACCAACATTTTCAAACTAGCCTTAAATAACTTTGTTTACATCTCAACAACTTAATCACTCAGAAACTTTGAACATAGGTGGAATTTGTCTTAAAGTTGGGAGATTTAAAAACACGACCAAAATTATAAAAATAAATTAATATAACTGCAAACATGTCTCACATATTCTTCCAATAGACATTTTCCACAGTAAACAAAAATAAAGGCCCACTTTATATGTAGGCTGTCTAATAACTGTGTAATTACACATTAACAACTATTAGAGGTGTATTCTCTGTTACAGACAGATTTGACTACTACAGTTTATGTAAACACGCATGTATCAGCTTTATTTTTAGTCATATAATTACTTATGTGTATTTTGATAGTTGTAATAGTGTTTTTTTCATTCTTTTATCTGTAGTAATATGCTTGGTAACCACATGGTAACTACCCAAAAGTCTGGATGGTATTTTCACAGCAATAGCAGATTTATCGTCACATATGGTCTGTGAATCATCAATGGCAAAAAAAAGACCAAAAAAAAAAAAAATCTGTTATTTTTATAAATACACTATCTATTGAAGACACGCTGCTGCTAATTTTACAGGATTTTCTTTTCAGATTTTCAAGGGACATTTGACTTCAGGCCTGAATCTAAATCTCCTTAAATGACCAACTGAACCAGCTGAAATCTGCACTGAAGAGAAAACAGTAACATTGACGACATGAATAACAATTGATACAAACCAAATATTATCATCTATTACATTATGATATGTTAATGCAGGAGAGTGAAACTCCAGATCCAAGTCTTGGAACTGACTGTATCCTGTTTCTGTTCTGGGTTTAGTAGATGTGACCCTGCACGCCTCCCTGCATTAAAATAATTTTTAGAAAATGAATTTAACACCATTGGCTAATATATTACATCTGTGAGTGACTAAGAAGGGGGCTTATCTTTTTGATAATTTTACATCATTTGACTCAGACTGATATCATACGTACATTACAGAAACATTGAAATGAAAAAGTAAAAACAGTTTTATTTATGCTTATGTGCTTTTATGATATACAGAGCTGATAGGAAACTTATTGATCTTCAGTCTACTTATTTAGAGTTATGAAGAACATCACACACAATAATTGAATGTCTTAAATTTGAAGTTGAAATACAAATGATCCAATCAAAGAAACTGACCAATTGGTCATCAGCTACCAGTCTGAAGCTGGACCACTTGTAAGTATGCAAAAATTAAAACTGATTGCTCTGTAACAGTTTTACAGACAATGTTTTATGTGTTATCCCAATGTGTTAGATTCAGCAAATATATGAAAAAAAGCAATAAAGGTTAATAGTAACCACACGCTCTTAGTAAACTAGTGATGTGAGTGCTGAGCAGCAGCTTTGGAGCTTCTCACTTGAGAGTACACAATGTCTTCAGGCTGTTCGCTCTTCATTCTCCCATCTTTGGCTTTCTTCTCTTTGATGTGGACTGCAGAGTAATGCAGGTTCTCAGTGTTTTGTTCCTGTGGGAATATACATCATTTACTGAACAATATATATAATCTTGGAGAAAAAATAAAAAATTGTTGAGCTACTTCAATCTGCCTAATGAAAGGGAATCAGTTTTCTATTGCAGGTAAAATGTTTTACTCATTGACTCAGACATTCATCTTAAAATAATTTAGAGCATGAAACTGAAAATAAATATTTGAGAAAAAGTCTGTTAAATACAGGCCAGACTGTAAACTCCTGATTGTGTCATTGAGCAAAGCAACATACATATCACTGCTGTCAGAACAAAACCTCCATTTTTGTCATTTTTCATTTTTTGACATACTTTAAAAATAACTCTTGCCCTTTGCATTGTATTCAAGTTTCATGAAGAATGGATCAAAATAAATGACATGAAATGACTTGGAAAAATGTCTGGTTCCACTGACTTACATTAAAAATGAAGGTTTTTGTTCTCCTGTAAAGTAACTGTAAAGTTACCATTTTGGAGATATGGTTTTGTTCTAACAACAGAGATATTCCCTTTATGTAAACTAGGAGTAGATTGATGGTGACTCTCATTTAAAATATAAAGCCTATTCAGAAAGGAGGATCTGAAGAAAATAGAGAAAATAAAAATGTTGATTGTAAAATAGTACATATGCTATTATAAAGCAATATAGTATAATAGTAAAGTCTAAGAGTAAAAAACTTTTAAATCAGAGTAAAAATAAAATATATTTCAGGATGGAAAATTTAAAACAAACCTAAGCAATGACTAAACACTGAGAGCTGATAATAAAATAAGTAAAAGAATAGTAAATAGTATGGTAAATCACTGAAATCATATGAAAAACTAACTAGAATCAAATAAAACAGTGTCAGGCTGATTGGAGGTGTCTAGAGACTAACAATTTAAAATGTTCTTTGTAGCTAAAAGCAGATTTTCCCAGATCAGTAAAAACTCTCAACACCTTAAGCGTGATCCAATCACTGGAACAAGTCTGAGAAAATGCATTTATTTATGCATTTTTGTGATGAATGACAGCTTATGGCCAGTTAGTGCCCTATAGCACTTTACAGCACTTTATATAGAGGTCACTAGTAAAGACTCTTAAAGCAGTGATATACAGAGTCTATAGATTTAAGAGTAGCTGCAGATGCATATCTGTTTATCACATTGCCACAATCAAGAGTGGATCTTTTTCCTTGTGTGCTTTAAGAAACACATGGAAGCCAAGTTTTTGCCTCTGTTTACATGTCAGCTTATTAAAGCAATAATTATAAGTGCATTTGTCATCTAGCCAATCCCAAGGTACTCTTTCAAGGTTAGGATTGTGATTTAAAAAGTGTTAAAATCAATATTAAAGGATCTGAACAACACTTGTTTATGATTGTAAAAGGCTCATTATAAGGCATTAAAAGAACACTTTTATTGTTAAAAGTAGTTTTTGCAGTCAACAATGGAAGTGTCTCTGTCATCAGTATAGACATTAAATAATACTGGATCAAGGATCGAACTTTGAAGGCCCCTCTTAGTTACTGGTAGTAGTTCTTATTCACTTTGTCACAGAGCCACACTTTGCTGTGTATCAGAGAGAGAACTTCTAATTTGGTAGCTCTGTGGTCAAAACCAATGTTCTGTAGATGTTTTAAAAGTATACAATGGTCAACTGTATCAAAGCTTCAGAGATATCAGTAAAAAAAAAAAAAATGACTGCACAATGTTTCTATCAGTTGTATATAATGTGTTTTAAAATAATCAGGGAAGCAAGGTCAGAAAAAATGGACCCAAACTTTCCTCTTCTTAACATTTTATTTTAAGAAACAATATTTACGGTTTATCTTGTTTGTTCAATAAACTCAAATAGTTTATTTGTGCATTAAACACTATTCATTATGACCTACATTAGTACATAACTAGAGGTCTTTGGGAAAATAACATATAATGGTATTATTAGTTATAATAAAGCACAATAAACATTTAAGACCTTTTTATGCAAATTATGTTAGGTAGTGTCAGGTCTGCAGTTGATTATTATTAAGTTGGCTTGAAAAAGCCAACTTACTGTTCTTCGTAATCTTCTTATTATTATTATTCTACGCTCAAATTTTGTAAACTTTTCACGGCCCGCGGTTTTTGACATACAACGACCAAATTTTGCCCAAGCGTTCCTCATATTTTTTCCGTAGGGAATGAATGGGCAGACTGTTGGCAGCATGCCAAACATGATGTCACAATGGCCACCTCTCTCACACACACACATACAAACTCACGCACGGAGCCCAATGTCTCCCATGCTCACAGCCTAATGCTCAGCAGTGTCAGCACACATAATGATTTGTTAAGGTGGAACTGCTTTTAAGGTGGAATTGCACTTAGGTAGCACTGAATTTTAAGGTGGAACTTCTTTTAAGGTAGCACTGAGTTTACACTGACACTGAAATTAAGGTGGAACTGCATTTAAGTTAGCAATGAATTAAAGGTGGAACTTCAATTAGCATAACAATAAATTTAAGATGGAACTTCAGTGAACATAACACTAAATTAAAGATGACACAGAATTTAAGGTGGAATTTCAATTAACCTAGCATTAAAATGAAGGTGGAACTGCTATTAACATAGGACTTATTTTAAGGTGGAACATCAATTAACATAGCATTAAATTTAAGGTGGAACTGCTATTAACATAATCACTAAATTTAAGGTGGAAGGGAATTAAAGGTGGAACTTCAATTAAACTAGCACAAAATTTAAGATGGCACAAAATTTAAGGTGGAATTTCAATTAACATAGCATTAAATTTAAGGTGGAACTGGTATTAACATAGCACTAAATTTAAGATGGCACAGAATTCAAGGTGGAACTTCAATAAACATAGCACTAAATTTAAGATGGCACAAAATTTAAGGTGGAATTTCAATTAACATAGCATTAACTTTAAGGTGGAACCGGTATTAACTTAATACTAAATTTAAGATGGCACAGAATTTAAGGTGGAACTTCAAATAACATAGCACTAAATTTACGATGGCACATAATTTAAGGTGGAATTTCAGTTAACATAGCATTTAATTTAAGGTGGAACTGCTACTAGCATATCACTAAATTTAAGGTGGAACAGGAATTAAGGTGGAGCTTAAATTAACATAGCACTAAATTTAAGATGGCACAGAATTTAAGGTAGAACTTCAGTTAACATAGCAGTAAATTTAAAGTGGAACTGCTATTAACATATCACTAAATTTAAGGTGGAACAGAATTTAAGGTGGAATTTCAATTAATATAGCAAACAATTTAAGGTAGAACTGCTAATATCACTAAATTTAAGGTGGAACAGAAAGTACCGTAGAACTTTAATTAACATTGCAATAAATTAAGGTGGCATACAATAGCACTAAATTTAACATGGCACAGAATTTAAGGTGGAAATTCAATTAAAATAGCATTAATTTTAAGGTGGAACTTCTTTTAAGGTAGCACTGAGTTTACACTGGCACTGAAATTAAGGTGGAACTGCATTTATGTTAGCACTGAACTTAAGGTGGAATTTTAATTAACTTAGCAATAAAATTGAGGTGGCACAGAATTTAAGGTGGAGTTTCTTTTAAGGTGGCACCGAATTTAAAATGGAACTCTTTTTAAGGTGGCAATAAATTTAAGGTGGAACTGCAATTACCATAGCACTAAATTTAAGGTGGCACAGAATTTAAGGTGGGACTTTATTTAAGGTGGCACAGAATTAAAGGTGGAACTGGAATTAACATTGGACATTAACATTGGAATTAACATTAACAGTGGAACTTCAATAAACATAGCACTGAATTTAAGGTGTCACAGAATTTGAGTTGGAATTTCAATTAACATAGCATTAAATTTAAGGTGGAACCACTATGAAAATAGCACTAAATTTAAGATGGCACATAATTTAAGATGGAACTTAGTTTAAGGTAGCCCTAAAATTAATGTGGCACAGAATTTAAGGTGGAACTTCATTCACAGTAGAACTTAGCAAAAAATTTCCATCCACCACGGATTCTGCAGCTTCTGCTTAACAACATTTTGGCAATATTTTAACAACTATCAGCAGTCTTCATCCATTTTAACGTTTTAACGTAAATAACTGGCTTTTTCAAGCCAACTTAAAGTTTGCTCACGAACTTTCCCTTTCTAGATATTATTATTATTATTATTATTATTATTATTATTATTAGTAGTAGTAGTAGTAGTAGTAGTAGTAGCCATCACTAATATTTTAGAATGTTTTCCATATTATAATATATGTTTCAGTCATCATTGATCAGACATTAGAAATTTTTAGTTTTAAATTAATTTGCATCTCAAATTCAAACCAATTCATGATATTTTAAGGGAGAAAAAATCCATTTTGGTGGGTAATTTGTGCTGAATCTAAAAATATTTCAAGGTTGACTGTTTTTGTCTAGGAAAAGTCCATAAAATGATCTTTACTTTAGAATATGGGTAACAGATGGGCAAATTCTTTAACACTTTTACACTGAACACATCAAGTTTTACTGACTTATTAAACTCTTATTAACTCTAAACTAATAAACTCTAGAAATCAGCTGACTCTGTGTGGAGCCTATAGAGCCTATAGAGCCTATAGGAATGAAATGCTAATAATTATCTTTTAATAAGATGTGAATTTAGATGATAATTCTGGCTCAACAATTTGCATAACGAGGTATGGTCATCTGCAAAAGTTTGGGCACCCCTGGCCAAAAGACATGTTTTGTTGATTTTGTATGTGATAATAAGTTACACATCATCTACAGAGAATAGACTTCTGCACATTTTAATGAGAGTAATAAATAAATGATGTTTATTTCCTGAATTAAACATAATATAAACATTATAAAAATATAAAATGTGGCTTATGCAGAAAGTAATATGGTATGTTTTTTTCCACATGTTAAACTTAAATCAAAATTGTTCATTAAATTGTATATTTTATATGCATGTATTTAACTTTATTCTTTGTAGAAAATCAGCAAAACATGTAATTTGAATGTTCAAACTTTTGCATAAGACTGATTATCCATGTGTTTATTGTGCATCATCACTAAGAGCTTCAAACAGAAATAGACAGATTTCTTGATTGAAGAAATTTGAACCATATCAGATCCTGAGTAGAAACTAAAATGCATTTTAAAAGTGTAAGTATATAAAGAGTACCTGTCTGGTGGTCCTCTCATTAACAGCCCCCTCCTGGTTAAACATATTTAACAATCATAAAAACTAAAACTATTTTTATATGGTAACTTTATGAAACTTACCTATTCTGTAGAGAAGTAAGATGATAATCACAGCAGGATCCATCATCAGAAGAACAACAGTTACAATTTGAAAGCAAATATTCTAAAGGCTGTTACTGACCAAAGCATCAAACTGTATTAGCTCGCTGGGTTTTTAGACTGAATGTCATGAGCTGGTAAAAGTCACATGGTTCTGTCTGTCTGCTTGATTTGATCTGTTTGGCCACAGAAAGTGCTCTGTGCTCTGTGTGAGCTCTTATCAGTAGTTGTGGTTGTCATAGTTTCTGTTATCAGCTCTACAGAGAAGCAGTTAAATATGAGGAGCTCAGAATATCTGCCTGTGAAGGTTTGAAGACTTGAGTAATTGTACAAAAAGGATGTAGGATTGTTTTGGTTTTCAGTAATGATGTTAGAGAGATTTAATTGTCACTGATTACCTTCACCCATAACATGAATATAATTCTATACACTGTAAACAAAGTTTGCTTAGTTTCCTTTTAACTACTTTTCTTGTTTATGTTCTACTTATACTTAGATTTAATACTTCATTATGATTTTATTTTATTTAGTTATTAACTCAAACTGTGAAATTTATAAAATTATTTTACAGTCTACTGATTTGTGATTTAATCAAAATCAAAATGACTGTGTGAGAGACATTTACTATAGTTTGTGATTCATACTGACAGCATTTCAGTAATTCATGTTAAACAGTTTCTCTTGATTAATTCATCACAAAATATTCACACAATTTAAGCATGAGTTTTCAAAATATGCACAAAATTAAATAAAACAAAAATGGAGATTTAAAGTTTTGTCCTGACAGTGATGATACACAGTTGTGTGTAGTTAGAACTTGTGGAATATGACCTTTTTACTCTCCAATACACACTCCAGAAGACAGGCTTCAATAAGAATCTGCATTTTCTAAACCTAACCATGTTTATATTGTATGTTTTACAGCTATAATACATGGAGAAATGTAAACAAACATGCAAACAAACAAATAAATAAATAAGAGAAAAACTATATTCATGTAAAATACAGTGTTATACTAAATTTTGTTGTAATTAAGTGTTTTATTACTCATTAATACTTTTTAGTTAATTTCTTATATAGTTCGATTTTATGCAAGAAATTCTTCACATCATCGTAGAACAAAAACCTTTAATTAAAATTACTTAACAAGCACATTTCAAATATTTACACATTAAACACACTTTATTTCTTCACAGCAGTACAGTATATAAACATGACTTCATTATGTGGAACCACAGCAAGTTCTCAAAAACAACTATACACATTTACAATCAAGACTTTTCAGTACTTTTCATTACTATTCCATTGCAGAAGGGTTTGATTTGTTTTATTTTTTTTGTCGACATTACAATCAAAATCAGTTACAGTAACATATCTAATGCTTCAAATGAAAATAAACATAACATGACCAGAGTGTTGCATACCAAAGTTATCATGTCTGTTAATTAATTCAGAAAATAATACATTTTAATACATTTATTTGTATCCTAAAAGCCACATCTTATAAAAAAAATTAAACATATCAACAGAATTTTAGCTTTCACATCAACATATTTTGAACAAAAACATTGAGAAGTTGCATGAAGAGAATGAAAGGCAGGAACAATTAAATAAAATAAAATTTCAAAATCTTTGCTTAACAATTTGTGTGAACCTATTAGCCATGACTCTAAGGTGAAATGGTATATATGGGAATAAGGACATGCACAGCAGTTACACAGTTCATGTTTTATTTTATGTTAAATTCAGCACATAAACAGTGAGTGTGTATATAGATCTGTTCTCACTACAACCTGAAACACGTATTGTACATTTCCATGAACACAATATCAAACACCATCTGAGCTCATGAGCATGTTCGCCACGTGAGAATGACTAAAGTGACCACACACTCTAAAATTGTTCTCACTCGGCTCCTTCAGAGAACTGACACTTCATACAACGCTGGACTGTTTTTTTCAGTCATGCAGTTTTGAGCACAGAGGAACGTGAAGCACATGATTGTAGATCCGGACTGAAATCAGCACAAACACAAATAAACAGATACAGATTACAAAGCTGACAGTAACAGGAAATATTCTCAAACTTCACTTCTGCTGCTACAAGAGAAGAGAGTCCAGTGAGTTAGTGATTGTTGGGGTCAGTAACTGAGAAGTATCTGACTTCAGAGTAAACAGTGTCTCCAGAGCATCCACTCCTCATTCTCAGGCTTTTGGCTGCATAATTCAGCTCCACAGCAGCAGAGTCCTGTAGAGATAAATATGAAATATTAAAAGCTGAAGGTTAGAGAACTCTATGGGAATTAAACAGTGTCAGTGTGAATGAGAGCACATGTAGTACCTGACTGGGTTTGCTCTCCACCACCGAATCATGATCTTTAACTATGATGGAATAAAGAAAGGTTACAGTGTCATATTTAGAGTTTAGATCAGAGAATATGACCTCAGTGCTGGTCACTTTTAGTTACAGTCAGTTTGCAAACACTGAATCACTGCTTTACTACTTTTTATTATTAGGGGCCTCATTGACCAATCATTCTTAAGAAGAAATTTCTTCTTAAAACCCAAAAGATTCTGACATTCATAAATGTTTTCTTATTTGAAACTTTATCTTATGACTTTTCCCAGGAACAAACCTCAGAACAAAACATAGGGAGATACTACTGAATGAGGCCAAGTAATATTAATAATAAATATTAGTCTAGAAACTCAAATAAAAGTGAGCATCCAAGAAAAATTGTTTCATTCTAACAAAATATATATATATATATATATATACAAATATATATATATAAAATCAGTATAAAATATAACGTCAGAATGAAATGAAGACAAGGCACTATAGCTCCAAAAAAATAAATAAATAAATAAGCAAAGCACAAATCTGTTATAAACTGTTTTTTTAAAGCTGCTAATTGAAGACTGCTGTATTTCCTGTGGGAGAGAGTTCCAAGATTTTTGTGTTTTGTTCTTTAACATAAAGTAATCCTATGTTTGAGATTCTTAGAGCTGTTGTCGAGCAGAGTCAGTCACACGATATGACGTTAAATGCTGTCTTTCCATTAATGGCTTTAAAAAAATGACTTTACATGTATTCTGTATGATAATATGTCCTAAATCTTGCACTTTAAGGCATCATAGTAAAAGATCAGTTTAAAATACATTAACCAGTCATTATTTACAAAAGTACAATAATACCATATATAACATATATAGTAAGCTACACTCACCACTGCAGTTTCGAATGGCTTGAACACAGATCACAATCACACAGATTCCCAAAGCTGCTCCCAGATAGAACACAGTGGGATCCACAGGACTCACTGTAAAATATTAGAAAATGACACTACTGTAAATTTACATTCATAGAAGTGTTAGAGTTTCCAAAAGCAGCCAAAAATACCAACTTTACTCCTCAAACAGGGATTTAAACCCCTGGCTGTAATGTTACCCACTATAATACTTCATAGCTAAAGTCATATCGAAAAGTTTGAGCACAACTGGACAAAAGACATTTTTTGTGGACAAAACATAATTTGACCAACTGCGAGGTCTCTCAGGCTGGCTGCCTAAGTGACACTACATCGCAGCTACATGGCTGCCTGGGCCGGCCACTTGGGTGATGCTGCGTTGTACCTAAGGGGTGCCTGGACTGGTGGTGTTTGAATGCTGGAAAAATGCCCTTAGTGGCTCAGGACATTTTCAGCCTTGGAAGCTTCCATCAAAGAAAGCACTCTTTCTGGGCTAGCTAAGTGGTACCATGGTCAGTGAAATCCCCTGTTAGCTATGCGTACTGTGGAGGATGATGATGATGATGATCATGATGATGATGATGATGATGAACTAAAGAGTTATGACATTTAAGCACTCCACATAGCCTGGCATAAATCCCTATTTTGGCTTACTGCCAATGTTATATTTCGAAGCAGAACAAATTATGCAATAATATTCTGCAACGTGATGATTTGTAAAACAGAATATTTATCATTTTATTGGTGGGATTTTAAATGCTGTGGTGATGCGTGCTGGTTATTAGTCAAACCTCTATAGGTGATGGTACTGCACCATAGTAGAGTGGCGAAGAGCGGCAAAGCTAATAAAACTTAAACTGACCTCAAGCTCAGGTCAAGAAATGTATGCAAAGCTTAAAAAAAAGACTTACTCAGTTCTACTGATGCTCTAATTCCCAAATTGATCTTCCCACAAGCAGCCACAGCGCAGTAGTAAGTTCCAGTATGGTGGTGGTCGAGGATGTTCTTGGAGAAGTTGTACACAGAGCTCTCAGTTGTACACAGAGCTCTCAGTTCTGCTTCTCTAAACTCAGAGAGGACAGTGCACTGCAGAGTCACCGACTCTCCTGGAGAAACTGACCCTGTTACTGGAGTTTGGAGCACTGATATGTCTGACTGCCCTGGAAAACATAATAACGACAATGTAGGAATTTTAATTCAATAGTAAAGGTGCAATAAAAGGAGTAAAACAGTGTAGTAACAGCCCAACAGTGAAGGCATTACTGTGAAAAGTAATAGAAATTTACAGAATATATTTACACTACTATCAATGTCAACAATGTATTCAATACTGGCTTCATATGATTGATTTTAAATATTAAAGCATTCTAATGGCTTATTATAAAATACATTGTACATGAAAAGAACACTGAAGGCAAAAAATCAATTATATCACCTGTTACAGCCAATAATGTAGCATTAGAAAATTCCATCGCTTTCTGTCCGTCCACCCTACAGAAGTACAGTCCTTCATCTTCTTTAGTAACAGATTCAATCCTGAGAGAAATGCCACCTTCAATGTTGTCTATTTTGAATCTTGTTTGTTTGAAATGTGGTGACATTATTGGGGCCTTATCTTTAAGCTTTGATCCCACTTCCAGTGGAACATGCTCCAGTCTTTGTTTGTACCAGATCTTATTTTTTTCACTATATTTGTCTACAAATGTGCAGGTGAGAGTGACCGCTTCACCGGGCACAGCTGAGATGACCAACGGCTCTGAATTTCTCGCTGCACGAGCAGAATCTGTAAAAAAAAGTTCACTTTCAGTCAGTTTGAAAAACATGGAAGAATTATAAAACAAGCAGAATTAACATTAATAAAAACAAAGACAATTTTTGAAATTTACATATTTTGTATAGAAATAAGATGATAATCGCAGCTCGATCCATCACTGGAAAAGCAACAGTTATAACTAGAAGGCAAATATGTAGGCAAGGATGTAAAAAAAGCTGCATTCGCTTGCTGGGTTCTTATACTGACCCTCATTGGCTGGTAAAAGTCACATGGTTCTTTCTGTCTGCTTGATTTGATCTGTTTGGCCACAAAAAGTTCTCTGGGCTCTGTGTGAGCTCTTATCAGTACTAGAGAAGCAGTCATGTATAAGGAGCCTCCGGTATCTGCCTGTGAAGGTTTGAATTGTAGAATAAAGAATCTAGGATTGTTTTGTTTTTCAGTTGTGCTGTTGGAAAGATTTACTTACTTTTAACTACTTCCATCCTTGTAGACAATATATTTCTCATATATTGCAAATTAATATATGACCATTTTGATTTATTCAGTCTCCATTTGTTTGAGTAAGGGGTGTCCTTAGATTGTGATTTATTTTGTTATCAATTTTTTGTCTTTATTTTATTTATATAAATCTTCATTAAGTAACTAATAACTAAATAACTAATATTTTAGTTAATAAATCTTGTAATGTCACCCTGTATAGATGGCAAAGCCAAAAACAAGAAGACCTGAGAAAGAAACTTTAATACATAAAATATCATCAGTTAACTCTGTATGAATGATAAGTCCAGGGCGACGCTGTAGAAGCTCCAGTACCAGACTGAGGGAAAAGACTAATTTCACCATCCAGGAATTTATCAACATGAAAATTAAAACCACTGTTTAAACTCATCATTATGTTGACTCTTATCATTATGATAAGGTTTATGATATATACTGACAGTAATTCAGTACAGATATGAAAGACAGGAGATGTATACTATGGTGGGTAGACTAAAACAGGACTGATATGGTTGGTGTCAAAACAAAACCCTGTATCTCTAAAGCAGTAACTTTATAAGAGAAAGAAAAAACAGATCGGGTAACATTTATATCATTCAGTTCATCATGAAACATCTTCATCATTATTATCACTTTTATTTATATAGTACCTTTCCATGCTCAAGACGCTTTCCAATCAGAAAGTAACAAAATACATAATCATCAATACATAACACAGAACACAGGGGTATAGAGTCACTTAGCTGGCCCAGAAAAAGTCCCTAGACACGGGGAGCCCTTAGTCTCACACCGCAACTATGACACATCACACAGAAGGCCGGCCCGGGAAGCCTCGAAAGCCGAAAATGTCTTTAGCCACGAAGGGGTAGCATTCCTGCGGCCAAACACCACCAGTCCAGACAGTCTCATAGGTGCAATGCAGCATCACCCAAGCGGTCAGCCAAGGCACTCACAGCTGCAATGTAGCGTCATTTAGGGAGCCAACCTGAGAGGCCTTCTAGTGGTGGCATAGTTCTTCTCATGCAGCCGAACACTACCAGTCCTGGCAGCCCACAGCTGCAGTACAGCATCAACCAAGCAGCCAGCCCAGGCTGTAATGTCACGTCGATCAGGTTCCCAGTCTAGAGAGCCTTGTAGCCGTCTCTCAAATGGCTGGTCCAAGCTACATCATAGCTGTGATGTAGTGTTACCCTAACGGCCAGACCAAGAAGCCTCTAAGCCATGCTAGGAAAATCCATGTGAGTTGATATGATAGCAAACTCCTCAGCCAGCAGGGAAACATAAAAACATATACACAAACATATAAAAACCGCTGTATAGCTGCAGCATTATTGTGCCAGTGTGCTAACAGCAGGGCACACACGCACCCATGCACACACACATCTTTATACTCTACATTACCAAATGGAGAAAAACAAGTTTCAGTAAGAAGCTGAAATGTCTGCCTTGTGACCTCAGCATACTGACCCCAAAGAAAAAGTGAAAAAAATGATTTAATATATATTATTTCATATAAGATTTTGATAAACAATTACTGTTCATATGCTGAATTTAATACATTGAAAAAATAAATAAATAACTAAAATCTAACTTTTGAAAAGCTATGGAACTTTTTTTTAATTTGTCAAAGTCAACAAATAAATAAAATGCTTTTAATAGAAGTTTTTATATATAGATGTAAAACAGGTGTAGCGTGAATTCAGTTTCAAACTATCAGTCACAATCTGTAAAGGCCTGCAGAGTGACCACAGCTTTATTTTAGACTGATTATATGGAAATTCTCACTACAGCCTGAAACACGTCTTCTACATTCTCATGAACACAATATCAGACACCATCTGAGCTCATGTTCGTCACGTGTGAATGTCTAAAGTGACCACACACTCTCCTTCAGAGAACTGACACTGGACTGTTTTTTTCAGTGATGCAGTTTTGAGCACAGAGCAAAGTGAAGCACATGATTGTAGATCCTGACTGAAATCAGCACAAACACTAATAAAAAGATACAGATTACAAAGCTGACAGCAACAGAAAATATCCACAAACTTCACTTCTGCTGCTACAAGAGAAGTGAGTTAGTGATTGTTGGGGTCAGTTGTTATCCGGTGTCAACCAGAGGAGGATGGGTTCCCCTATTTGAGTCTGGTTCCTCTCGAGGTTTCTTCCTCCTGTTGAGGGAGTTTTTCCTTGCCACTGTCACCAAGGCTTGCTCACTGGGGGCGTGGACCCGGATTCTTTGTAAAGCTGCTTTGTGACAACATCTGTTGTAAAAGGCGTTATATAAATAAATTTGACTTGACTTGACTTAGTGCATATTGATTTTTTTCAGACAGGCATATGGTTTATACGATAATGAAGTGTAAAATCATAATGTCATTACCTGTCACGGCTAAGAATGTGCCATTATAAAAGGTAATGGTTTTATCGTCTAATATTCCACCGAAGTACATTCCTTCATCATCTTTAGTAGTTTGTTCAATAGTCAGAGAAAAATGCTGGTTTATTTTAAATCTGCCTGATGTAGTAGTTGCTTTTATTTTGTCGGGTAATTTCACTGCAACTTCCTGATGTTCCTGTCCTGATCTTTATTTGTACCAAACCCAATTATTTTGAGAAAACTTTTCCACAAATTTGCAGTGTAGAGTTTCACCAGGCTTAGCTGAGACAAATGATGCCTCAGAAAGATCCACAGCTTGAGCAGAATCTATAAGATACAATAGATACAATCAGATCAGAGCTAAGCTGATAAAGACAATAGCTAATAACATTTTAACAAGCACAGTTAAAAGTAAATCCAAGAATTAAGAGTTATTGAACCTAAGAGCTTATAAGAAGCTCATGAACTTACGTGTTATGTAGAGACATAATATGAGAGTCCATATCAGAGCCATCATCATAAAAGAATCAGATCTTCATTGAAGTAACTGATGCAACTGAGAAAGCATCAAGTTAGCTTGCTGCGCATGTGAGTGTAACCTCATTGGCTGGAAAAATTCACACCTTTTTTTTTTTTTTCTGACTGCTTGACTGACTCATGTGTGGCCCTTAGAAGTCTTTTGGTCTTCTTTCATGTCTATTTAAGTTTTATGACAAATTGTTTTGATTCCATAAACATGAAATAAACCCATCTGTTCTATTAAACCTTAATACAGCAGTTTCTTTCAAAAGTTTCTTCTATAAAACTCCAAAGACCCAGTAAAACAGACTCAAAAATAAGAAAGAATGTGCTTGTAAGCTCAGCAAACAACACAGCAGACTGAAAGAAGCTTTCAAAAACAGGTGCTCAGCTAGATCTAATGCATTCATCAACTTATCCGTAACCAAGTAGTAATAATTTGATTTCAGTATTATTGGTGCAGCTGGTCATTAGTTCATGCTTATGAAAAGGGGAAGAATTTTTAACCAATGTAGTAGAACTTTAGACCAGTTCTGAGAACACAATGAAGTGATCTCAGTGTTAGTCTTTGTCTCAACATTATGCTTTCTCAGTCTGAGAGTCAGGCCTGTCACAGTCCCATCTTATATATCTATGGTGTTGTGAGGTCTGTAACACATGGTATTAAAAGGTTGACCTTGTGAAGAAGGGAAAAGCAGTGAGAAATGGACAGATCAGAGCTTTTCTAAGACATTTATTAAAACCAGCCATTAAACACTTACATACACCATCAACTGAGTACTTCTACATTTACTTTACATTTACAGCATTTAGCAGATGCTCTTATCCAAAACAACTTAAAAAAGTGCTTTGTTGTCTACTCAGAGAAAGTATCATTGCTAGATACAAATAGATCAGAGAGAGAGCTAGTCCTGAGCTCAGATACTGCTATAAACAAAAGCCCAAGCTGGTACATAGAGAAGTTTTGTAAAAGAGATATGTCTTCAGTTTGAGTTTTGAGACCACGGGAGAGTCTGCTGTTCGGACAGCCAGTGGGAGTTTGTTCCACCACCTGGGTGCCAGGACAGAGAAAAGTCTAGATGCTTGGCCATCTTGAAGATTGAAGAATGGCAGGCCTAGCCGAGCTGTACTTGAAGTTTGAGGGGCCCAAGGTACAGATACAGTTTGAGATTTAATCATTGGCATTAGGAAGGGAGGAATTTGTCTGTTTTTAGCTTTGTAGGCAAGCATGAGGGTTTTAAGTCTAATGTGTGCAGCTACAGGAAGCCGGTGAAGGGAGCGCAGCAGTGGAGTGATGTGAGTGAACTGAAGACTGAAGAAAAGCGACCTGCATAAGAAGACCAGCCAAGATTGAATTGCAGCAGTCAAGCCTTGAGATGAGAAGAGACTGAACTAGCACTTGGGTGGCCTCTTGAGTGAGAAAGGGTTGAATCCTTCAGATGTTGTACAGTAGAAACCTGCATGACTGAGCTGAGAACAATAACTGGCCATCCAGAATCTCACCAAGACTTCTTACATCTTCAGATAGAACAATCAGAGAGTTCTCAAATGAGATGGTAAGATCATGGCGAGGATCTGTAGTTCCCAGGGATGAATAACAGCACCGTCTTGCTAGGATTGACTTTCAAGTGATGAGCTGCCATCCATGAAGAGATGTCAGTCAGACATGCTGAGATGTGACTGGAAACCTGAGTATCAAAAGGTGGGAAGAAAAGAATTAGTTGGGTGTCATCAATATATAAGTAGTAGGAGAAGCAATGAGAGGATAATACATCACCAAGAGTGTGAAGTAAGAAGAGAGGAAGACCCAGCCTCGAGCCTTGTGGGACACCAGTGGAGAGCCTGCATGGAGAGGATGTGGACCCTCACCATGTTACTTGATAAGAGCACCCCTGCAGATAGGACTTAAACCACTTCCACACGGAGCCAGTGATTCCAAGGTTGGTGAGAACAGCCAGTCTTGAGTAGTTCTACACTAATTACACATGTACACCCATTTACAATAAAGCTGTGCCCTGTTAACACACATCTAAAATAAAGACTGCTCAAGAACTTCTTTAGGACAATGATACCAACTTCACTGGCAAAGAGACCGAAACTTCATTTGCTTAATGGCTCCTTGTTAGCAGTTAGCAGCAAATAGCTTCCTGATTAAATTGCAGTTAGTAAAAAAGAATTTTCTGATTAATTCCACACAGTGTGCCACATTTTGGTGGAATGGGAGAGAAAGAGATTAGGTCTGGGATGGAATTCCTCAAGGTAGTGCAAGGGTTCAAATAAAATCTCAAAATGCTCAAGGTTGTCTCGCTCATTTGTACCATGACTATAGTAAATGGCAAAAGTGAGCAGATTTTCCATCATAGTTTTGTAACATTACCTGCATCAAGAATCTTTTATTTTAAGGTGGTACGAGAAAAAAAAGGTTAGAATTACATTCTCCTCCAATTTTAGAGAAACCTGAAGCTGTTCATAATTTCCTTTTCCCTAATTATTAATTATCAGGGCCGCTGGAGCCTCACCTGCTTTGTGGAAGACAACCAGAAGTTGTTTGGTTCACACTGTATTCTGATGATCCTCTATATATGATCTACAGATGTTGAGGTTTAGAGACATCTACAGCCGTATTGTTGGAACTGCAGGATTACAACTGTTAGCTTATCGGTTTGTTGTGTGTGTTTAAGAAATTACCCAAAAGTCTTCTCTTCAGTAGAGCAGCACTGAAGGAATTATTATTATCTTGGAAATAAATGGTTACTTCAATTGTTTCATATAAAAAAAAAACATTGTAAATACATATATGTTAAAAAATCACCACAATAATATCAAAAGAAGATTTCTGAAAAAAATGTATTTTCTTTAATGTGACATTTTCCATTGACAGTTTCATATTTACAATCATGACAGTAAATTTACATAAACATCACTAAATGCCAGATAGGTACACAAAATTAGCTTATGAGATAACGGTTTCAACAAGAAATACATTTAATGTCTGACAGTTACTTGGTGATGTTTTCAGCTGGTTTGTATATGCTATAAGAAAAACAATAAGAAAGAAAGACAGAAAGAAATGTCTAGAAAACACTGACAATTTTTATGAATACTTTTAACTCAATATGATTTATTTTCTTCATTTTTCAGCAATATTTTGTGTTTCTGGATTTCTCTGTAGTCAGAAACAGGGAAGAAGAAGAATCTCATTCGGGGGAAAAGTCCTCCTTCAGCAGTCGTCTCTTTTCAGAGAAATTTAATGGTGCAAAATTAAATTCTTCATCTGGGTCCTATTTCAGAATAAATAAACAAATAAATATACAAATAAGTTAATAAATAATATTAGTACAACTCCATGAAAAGGCAAATATCAATCAAGTTGTAAGATGTCTCTCTCTCTCTCTCTCTCTCTCTCTCTCTCTCTCTCTCTCTCTCTCTTTATGTATTTTATTTTCTTATAAGTGAAAGTAAGTTTGTTAGCAAGTTAGAATGTTTACCTCACAGCTCCAGATTATAACTGATGAAGGTAAGTGAAAAATTGCAGGTGAAAAATTGTTTACATTTGATTTTCATGAAACCATTAAGATCCATACATTGCAGACATGAGTTACATTGTTCACAAAGAGCTTGAATAATTTCCAGCTTGTATAATCTAATAGAAAAGCAAAGCCAGCAGAACAGGATACTCTGAACCAGCCTCACATGAGCCTACGGTCACCATGCCCAGAGCCAAGTGTCAAATAGAGGGGTATAAAGCCCCCCAGCATTGAACTGTGTATTAATGGAGCTCCAACCAGTACCTTTGGGATGAGTTGAAGTGATTCAGAACTGATGATCCAACATCGGTACCTGACCTCACTGATGTTCTTGTGGTGGAATTCTGCATTTTAGTGTCTCCGACCTCAGTAGAAACATTAGATGAGCAAGTGTCTAGAGACTTTTGTAAATATAGTACATATGGGTGTCAACTAATGATGTGTATCACATGTTTAAATGTATGACTTGACAGCTGGGCCTGAATAGCTGCACTGATATGAACTGGTGTTAAAACCACACCGTCTTCTGGAGGTGTGAAAGTTTCAGCCTCTTTATCTCTTTATCTTGTGTTTAGTGTGTGGTTGAGGATGCAGTCCAGGGTGCAAATGTAGTCTGAGGAATGGTGCTACACTAAACATGTAGCAATTTAAATTTAAAACTGTGTAAACAAAGTAAACCTACAGTTATTACTTATTATGTTGATATTATGCTTTATGGATATAAATGCAAAAACAAATACTATTATTAACAGGAATACTATCAAATATTCAGTATTGAAATTCAGTTTTGTTTTATTTTGCAATGGCATTTTTTCCATTGTATTACGAAAATGCTTGGTATGATCTGCATGTTCTTGTATATATTTTATCAAAATACCCCAATAGTCATAAATATGATGATAATTAAGACAAAACTATTGATAACTATTATGGAATAATTCAACAAATTATCATAGTTCATCAAAAAAGACAGATTAGCGCTGCTTTCTGTTTGTTGTTTCAGACTCTAACTAAAATAAAAACAAGCTCTTTACACTATTCAGCAAGGGGTGGCTGGTAGTCTAGTGGTAGATTATAGTGCATAGTTTGTATAGTGCAAAGATGAACCTGCTGGTTTATCAGCACTTTCACAGCGATGCATTCTATGTAGTA
The DNA here is from genome assembly GCF_904425465.1 of Colossoma macropomum. Classification (NCBI taxonomy): domain Eukaryota; kingdom Metazoa; phylum Chordata; class Actinopteri; order Characiformes; family Serrasalmidae; genus Colossoma; species Colossoma macropomum. The sequence goes on from NW_023494788.1 coordinate 39,075,528, forward strand.
CAGCAGCGCTTTCCTCTGTATCTGTAACTGTGACACGTCCAGTGTTTGGTGGAGCTTCTTTAGTTTGTTACATGTATATATTTTTTTTATTTATTTATTTGTTTTTATTATATGTGGTATAGCAGGTAGTTTTCTTAATGACAGCCACAATTCTGTCAGGTATGTGTTATGCCAGTGTCTTGAGTTAAAAAGTGTCGGCTAACTAGGTAACATACCTGGTCTTGCAGCATCTCTGGGAAACTGTGGATGACAGACTGACATGTTTTGCCTTTAAAAGCATTGAGACGGAAATGAGTTAGAAATTCAGCAGTGTGGTGATACATTCTGTAGCATTTCGTTCACCTCAGTGAACTCACTCAGTTTTTACAAACATTCTGACATTCACCAATATTTTCTTACTTGGGATTTGTTCCTCGGTAAGAACAGAATTGCAGACTCAAGAGCACAAAGGTGCAAACAATTCTGAGGTTTAAGACATCAGAACAGCACATTTAAGTAAAAATCCAGAAAGATATTTGTGAATGAGGCCCATTATTATTATTATTTTGATTATTATTATTATTATTATTATTATTATTATTATTATTATTATTGTTATGAGGGAAAAAGCTCAACTGAAAACAGATTAATGTAAAGAAAAGACAGTAAACTCCTCCACTCACCACTGCAGTGGTCACTGTTTCTCCTTTTACAGATTATAAAGGTTTCAGCAGAGATCACAACCACACACACTCCCAAAGCTGCTCCCAGACAAAGCACAAAAGGATCCACAGGTTCTTCTGAAATAAATAAATAAATAAAAAATAAATGAAAAAATCTTACTCTATAAAAGTTTAAGCTCTAATAAAATGGGATATAAAAAAACATGTTAGATTTCATGTCACCAATGAAACATTATGTAAAACCAGCAATGGAAAGCTTCCAATATATCTCCGTTTTTTACTTTTCTGCATAATTTCTAGTAAGAAGTATCAAATATAAACACTTACTGTCCAGATAAACAGTAACATGATTTTCTCAGATGTACAGTACTGGGATAAAGTTCAATTCTATGCTCTACATCAATCACATAAAAGAACTATAGTGTAAATGTTGCTTACTCAGTTCTACTGTTGTTCCGTTCCCAAAGATGATCTTCCCACAAGCAGCCACAGCACAGTAGTAAGTTCCAGTTTGGTGGTGGTCGAGGATGTTCTTGGAGAAGTTGTACACAGAGCTGTGTGTAGAAGAGCTGATCTCACACTGACGGCTGCTGCTGTTCTGATAAGTGTAAATGATTTCAGGAAAGGATTGTCCTGCAGCAGCTCTGAACCAGAGCACTCGGAGTTCTGCTGCTCTGATCTCAGAGAGGACCGTGCAGTGCAGAGTGACCGACTCTCCTGGAGAAACAGACCCCTGTACTGGAGTTTGCAGCACTGATATGTTTAACTGAGGTTTATCTGGTTAATATAATAAAGACACTGTAAGATTTTAGTGCATATTGGCTTTTTAATTTTAAATAGGCTGTAATCTATTAAAGAGTAAGACTGTTTTGCTTTGTTAATAAGTTGATGTTTAGGTATGTGGTACATTAACATTATATGCATAAGCACAATATAAGCACAATAAATAAATGCAACACAGTGGACTTCAAATGGACTTCATATCTTATAAAATATTGAATGTAAAAAAGGTCATACTAACATATAATTAGAGTTTTCAGTTGTTGTGAAGTTATTCTAAAGATGTCTATGTTATTTACCTAAAAAACACTAAGTTTAAAATTACCTGTCACGGCTAAGAATGTGCCATTAGAAAACGTAATGGAGTTCTCATCTCCTTTTCCACAGAAGTACGTTCCTTCATCAGCTTTATTAGTTTTTTCAATAGTCAGAGAAGAACTCTGGTTGATTTTGAAACTGTTTGAGGAAGTTGTGGGCTTTTTTAACTTTAACTGCACTGCCACCTCCTGAGGTTCCTCTCCTGCTCTTTGTTTGTAGCAAAACCAATGCTTTGATCAGACTTCACCATGAATTTGCAGTGTAGAGTAACATTTTCTCCAGACTCAGCTGAGACAAATGATGCTTCAGAAAGATGTACAGCTTGAGCAGAATCTATAAGATAGAATCAGATCAGAGCTCAAGTGTTAAAGAAAACAGGAGTAAGTAGCACAAACAATAAGACCAAAAATTAAAATTAATTTAACATTTTTTAAACAGCTCATAAACGTGCATATCATGTAGAGATAAATTAATACTAACTTGGTATTTTGGAAAAACAAGACAAATTGCAAAAATAACTTCACAAAATGTAATAAATATCCAGTATAATATTGTCCACAATAGTAAACGAAGTATACTCTCAGCCATTAACATTTTTTGAGCAGTCACAGAATTATATCCAGGATACTGAGATACGCAATTTAGAATGACTAAGTCAAAGTCCTGTATGACAGACAATGTTCCTGTAAAACAGGGTAAATTAAATGATGAGACAGAAGGTGTGGCTTATATTCACTATAGTCTCTCAAGTCTGAGAGGAAAGAGAACTATGAAACCACAGTAGATACTCAGAGCACAGCCAATGATCACACTGCCTCCTACTGGTAACTTTAGGCTTTTCTACATTGTAATGGCAAACAAGAGGACTCAATATTAAAGTCTGCTTACAAGAACTTCAGCTAAAAAAAGGAAACAAAACAAATCACCATTTATGTTTAGCGCTTCTAATAACTGTAATTGCACATTAAAAACGATGTAACTTCTAGAAGGGTAATAGTTTTTACAGACAGATTAGACTCGTATATTTTCTTTATTTTCATCTGTAGTAATATGTTGTGACATGGAAACCTAACCAAAAGTCTGGCTTTAAATCATTCTGTTACAGGATGGTATTTTCACAGCAAAAGCAGATTTCTCTTTGTGTAATACTGTAAAATCAGTATTGATCCAATTGATTTGATCACTTTGCCATGTTACAAGTGAAATATTCTAAAATATTACAGTAACTGTGTTAAAGTTACAATTTAAAAGGTATAAAATTACTGTGTAACTGTTCTGTAGGTACAGTGAAATTACAAACTGGTAATCTAGACATTGCTTTTATATGCATCATTGACTAATATACCATAACTGTAAACATGTGATTAATGTGTAACACACTGTATGATATACTTTTTGAAGATGCTTATCCTTTTTTATTTTATATGAAAACATTGAAAATAATTTTAGTTATTGTTATGTGCTTTCACAGTATTCACAGCTCAATATATTCTGAAAGTATTACTAATAGTAAAATTATTGGTTCTGAATCTAAAACAAGCAGGATCTGTCATGAAGAATGAAAAGTTATAAAGAGTTATGACGAGTTATGGAGAACATTGTTGATTTGAAGATGTCAGTAAAACAGCAAGTGGTGTAACAATACAAACCAAGAAATAAACAGTTACAGATAAAAGACTGGAGCTCATTTGTGGTGTGAAAAGGTCCAAATCTTCACTCATGATCATCTTAGGAAACTAGCGATGTGAGCGCTGAGCAGCAGCTTTGGAGCTTCTCACTTGAGAGTAAGCAATGTCTTCAGGCTGTTCTCCCTTCACTCTCCCACCTTTGGCTTTCTTCTCTTTGATGTGGACAGCAGCGTAATGCAGGTTCTCAGTGTTCTGTTCCTGTGGGAAATAAACATCATCATTTACTGAACAATATATATATCATCTTGGAGAAAAAAAAAATGTTGAGCTACTTCAATCTGCCTAACGAAAGACAATCAGTTTTCTATTGCAGGTAAAATGTTTTACTCATTGACTCAGACATTCATCTTAAAATAATTTAGAGCAAGAAACTGAAAATAAATATTTGAGAAAAAGTCAAATTCGATTGTGTCATTGAGCAAAGCAACATACATATCACTGCTGTCAGAACAAAACCTCCATTTTTGTCATTTTTAATTTTTGACATACTTTGAAAATACCTCTTGTCCTTTGCATTTTATTCAAATTTCATGAAGAATGGACCAAAAGAAATGGCATGAAATGACTTGGAAAAATGTCTACTTCCACTGACTTACATTAAAAATAAAGAAGGTTTTTTCCTTCTCCTTTAAAGTTACCGTTTTGGAGATATGAGGTTTTGTTTTGAAAACAGTGATATTCCCTTTATTTAAACTAGGAGTAGATTGATGGTGACTCTCATTTAAAATTTAAAGCCTATTCAGAAAGGAGGATCTGAAGAAAATAGAGAAAATAAATTGATTGTAAAATAGTACAAATGCTAAAATATAAAACAATCATAATAGTAAAGTGTAAGAGTAAAAACTTTTAAATCAGATATTTCAGGATGGAAAAGTTGAAACAAACCTAAGCAATGACTAAACACTGAGAGCTGATAATAAAATAAGTAAAAGAATAGTAAATAGTATGGTAAATCACTGAAATCATATGAAAAATTAACTAGAATCAAATAAAACAGTGTCAGGCTGATTGGAGGTGTGTAGAGACTAACAATATAAATGTTCTTTGTAGCTAAAAGCAGATTTTCCCAGATCAGTAAAAGCTCTCGACACCTGAAGCGTAATCCAATCACTGGAACAAGTCTGAGAAAATGCGTTTATTTATGTATTTTTGTGATGAATGACAGCTTACGGCCAGTTAGTGCCCTATAGCACTTTATAGCACTATATATAGCACTTTATATAGAGGTCACTAAAGAATCCTAAGGCAGAGTGATATACAGAGTCTACAGATTTAAGAGTAGCTGCAGATGCATATTTGTTTATCACACTGCCACAATCAAGAGTGGATCTTTTTCCTTGTGTGCTTTAAGAAACACATGGAAGCCAAGTTTTTGCCTCTGTTTACATGTCAGCTTATTAAAGCAACAATTATAAGTGCATTTGTCATCTAGCCAATGCCAAGGTACTCTTTCAAGGTTAGGGTTGTGATTTAAATAGTGTTAAAATCAATATTAAAGGATCTGAACAACAGTAATCTCAAGATTTAAGACTTGTTTCTGATTGTAAAAGGCTGATTTTAAGGCATTAATAGAACACTTTTATTGTTAAAAGTAGTTTTTCACTGCAGCACCGATACAGTCAGCCATGTAGTACACAGTAGTGTCATCAGCATATAAAAATACTTTACAATCAACAATGAAAGTGGTTCTGTCATCAGTATAGATATTAAATAATACTGGATCAAGGTTTGAACTTTGAAGGACCCCCTTAGTTACTGGTAGTAGTTCTTATTCACTTTATCCCAGAGCCACACATTGCTGTGTATGAGAGAGAGATCTTCTAATCCAGCTGGTAGCTCTGTGGTCAAAAGTTATTTTAAAAGTATGGAATGGTCAGCTGTATCAAAGCTTCAGAGGTATCAGTAAAAATGACTATACAAAGTTTCTATCAGTTGTATGTAATTTGTTTTAAAATAATTGGGGAAGAAATGTCAGAAAAAATGGACCCAAACTTTCCGCTTCTTAACATTTTATTTTAAGAAACAATATTTGCGGTTTATCTTGTTTGTTCAATAAACTCAAATAGTTTATTTGTGCATTAAACACTATTCATTATGACCTACATTAGTATATAACCTGTTTGGGAAGGTTTGTTTTGGGAAAATAACATAAAGTGGTATTATTAGTTATAATAAAGCATAATAAACATTTAAGACCTTTTTATGCAAATGACATTAGGTAGTGTCAGGTCTGGAGTTGATTATTAGTGTTATTATTATTATTATTATTATTATTAGTAGTAGTAGTAGTAGTAGTCACTAATATTTTAGAATGTGTTCCATATTATATGTTTTAGTCATCATTAATCAGACATAACAAAGTTTTAATTTTAAATTAGGTTGCATCTCAAATTCAAAACCAATTCATGATTTTTATTTTTTATTTTTTATGGGGGGGGTAAAAATCCACATTTGGTTGTTAATTTAGTGCTGAATCTAAAAATATTTCAAGGTTGAATGTTTCTGACTTGGAAAAGTCCATAAAATGATCTTTACTTTAGAATATGGGCCAAAAGACATGCTTTGTTGATTTTGTATATGATAATAAGTTACACATCATCTACAGAGAATAAACTTCTGCACATTTTAATGAGAGTAATAAATGATTAATGTTTATTTCCTGAATTAAACATATTATAAATATTATAAAAACATAAAATGTGGCTTATGCAAAAAGTCTAAGATGGTAAGTTTTTTCCACATGTTAAACTTATAACTTAAAAATCAAAATTGTGCATTAAAATGTATATTTTATATGCATGTGTTTCACTTTGTTCTTTGTAGAAAATCAGCAAAACATGTAATTTGAATGTTCAAACTTTTGCATAAGACTGATTATCCATGTGTTTATTGCGCATCATCACTAAAAGCTTCAAACAGAAATAGGCAGATTTCTTGATTGAAGAAATTTGAATCATATCAGATCCTCAGTAGAAACTAAAATGCATTTTTAAAGAGTAAGTATATAAAGAGTACCTGTCTGGTGGTCCTTTCATTAACAGCCCCCTCCTGAACTTTGTCTGTAGAGATAAAACTTCACAGTCACTTTCAAATACAGTTTAATGAGGCTGAACTTATTCGTAAGTATTATCACTATTTTCTATTTTCTTTCTATTAAAATGTTCAGCTGCATCTCATAATGAACACTTACCACCAGCTTGGTGTTCAGATTTTCTCAGTTTATGGATTAAAATGGTTTGAGTGCAGATTACAGCCACACACACTGCTGAGAAAACTGCCAGAGTCAGCATTACAGGACCTAAAGGATCTTCTGTCAGACAGGAATTATAAACATGTTGTATACATGAATACAGCAGTTCAAGCCACAAAAATCATTTTGAGTAAATCTACACAATTTAAATGTAATAGACAAATGCAGTGTAGTACACAGAAAAAAAACTTACTCAGTTCTACTGATGTTCCATTCCCAAAAAGGATCCTCCCACAAGCAGCCACAGCGCAGTAGTAAGTTCCAGTATGGTAGTGGTCGAGGATGTTCTTGGAGAAGTTGTACACAGAGCTGTGTGTAGAAGAGCTGATCTCACACTGACGGCTGCTGCTGTTCTGATAAGTGTAAATGATTTCAGGAAAGGATTGTCCTGCAGCAGCTCTGAACCAGAGCACTCGGAGTTCTGCTGCTCTGATCTCAGAGAGGACTGTGCACTGCAGAGTGACCAACTCTCCTGGAGAAACTGACCCCTGTACTGGAGTCTGGAGCACTGAAATGCTTACCTGTCCTATATAAAACATAATATAGACAGTATAAGTATTTGTATTCAGCAGTAACAGTGACATCACTGGATAAAAAGTATTACAACACCATAACTGTGAGATAACAGAGTTCTATTATGAATCTAGAGTGTGCTTATGATAATTTATGGATATTTGCAACGTTATAATACAGATATCACTAGCAACAGCAAAACTATATTTTAAATGGCCTCTGGTAAAACCTGTATCAGTATTTACAATGAAAACACAAGATAACTGCCACTCACAATTTTGTTGAGTTTAAATCTTGATTTGTCGAATTTATTTGCGAGCACAGCCAGCTTGTCTCCTAACTTTGATTTCACTTCCAGTGGAGCATGCTTGAGTCTTTGTTTGTACCACATCCTAACATCTTTACTTAAGTCGTCTACAAATGTGCAGGTGAGAGTGACCGCTTCACTGGGCACAGTTGAGATGACCACTCAGAGATTCTCACTGCTTGAGCAGAATCTGTAAAACAAAGTTCAGTCAAGTCAAAAAGGAAAACTTGGTTGGACATATTTAACAATAATAAAAACAAAAACAATTTTTGTATGGTAACTTTATGAAACTTACCTATTCTGTAGAGAAGTAAGATGATAATCACAGCTGGATCCATTATCACAAAAACAACAGTTACAATTTGAAAACAAATATTCTAAAGGCTGTTACTGACCAAAGCATCAAACTGCATTAGCTTGCTCATTTCTTATACTGAAGCTCATGGGCTGGTAAAAGTCACATGGTTCTTTCTGTCTGCTTGACTTGATCTGTTTGGCCACAGAAAGTGCTCTGTGCTCTGTGTGAGCTCTTATCAGTAGTTGTGGTTGTCATAGTCTCTGTTATCAGCTCTACAGAGAAGCAGTTAAATATGAGGAGCTCAGAATATCTGCCTGTGAAGGTTTGAAGACCTGAGTAATTGTACAAAAAGGATGTAGGATTGTTTTGGTTTTCAGTAATAATGTTAGAGAGGTTTAATTGTCACTGATTACCTTCACCCATTACATGAATATAATTCTATACACTGTAACAAAGTTTGATTAGAAGTACATTATTAAACAAAAAATAAATAAATAAATAAAATTCTGACTTTTCTTTTTAACTACTTTTCTTGTTTATGTTCTACTTATACTTAGATGTATTACTTTATTATTATTTTATTTTAATTAGTTATTAACTCAAACTGTGAAATTTACAAAATAATTTTACAGTCTGACGATTCGTGATTTATTCAAAATCAAAATATCTGTGAGAAACATTTTCTATAGTTTGTGATACTGACAGCATTTCAGTAATTCATGTTAAACTGTTTCTCTTGATTGATTCATCACAAAATGTTCACATAATTTAAGCATGAGTTTTCAAAATATGCACAAAATTAAACAAAACAAAAATTGAGATTTAAAGGTTTGTCCTGACAGTGATGATACACAGTTGTGTGTAGTTAGAACTTGTGGAAAATGACCTTTTTACTCTCCCTACCAAACTCCAGAAGACAGGCTTCAATAAGAATCTGCGTTTTCTAAATCTAACCATGTTTATATTGTTTGTATTACAGCTATAATACATGGATCAATGTAAACAAACATGCAAACAAACAAATACATAAATAAGAGAAAAACTATATTCATGTAAAATACAGTGTTATACTAAATTTTGTTGCAATTAAGTGATTTATTACTTCATTAATCCATTTCATTTAATTTCTGATATTGTTTTATTTTATGTAAGAAATTCTTCACATCATCGTAGAACAAAAACCTTTAATTAAAATTACTTAACAAGCACATTTCAAATATTTACACATTAAACACACTTTTATTTCTTCACAGCAGTACAGAATATACACATGGCTTCATTATGTGGAACCACAGCAAGTTCTCAAAAACAACTACACACATTTACAATCAGGACTTTTCAGTACTTTTCATTTCTATTCCATTGCAAAAGGGTTTGATTCGTTTTATTTTTTTGTCGACATTACAATCAAAATCAGTTACAGTAACATATCTAATGCTTCAAATGAAAATAAACACAACATCACCAGAGTGTTGCATGCCATTTACACTACTATCTGTATGTACACTACTATCAATGTCAACAATGTTTTCAGTACTGGCTTCATATGATTGAATTTAAATGTTCTTAAAGCATTCTTATGGCTTATTATGAAATACATTTTACCTATAAGGAACACTGAAGACAATAAATCAATTATATCACCTGTTACAGCCAAGAATGTAGCATTAGAAAAGTTCATTGCATTCTGTCCTTCCACCCCACAGAAATACATTCCTTCACCTTCTTCAGTAACAGGTTCAATCCTGAGAGAAATGCCACCTGCAATGTTGTCTATTTTAAATCTGGTTTGTTTGAAATGTGGTGACATTATTGGGTCCTTATCTTTCATCTTTGATCCCACTTCCAGTGGAACATGCTCCAGTTTGTTTGTACCACATCCTATTTTTTTCACTGTAGTTGTCTACAAATGTGCAGGTGAGAGGGACTGCTCCACCGGTCTTAGCTGAGATGACCAACGGCTCTGAATTTCTCACTGCTTGAGCAGAATCTGTAAAACAATTTTCACTTTGAGTCAATTTGAAAAACATGGGTAAATTTTAAAACAAGCAGAATTAACAATAATAAAATAAATAAAATTGTTGTTGTTGAACTTTATGAAACTTACATATCTTTTAGAGAAGTAAGATGATAATCGCAGCTCGAGCCATCACTGGAAAAACAACAGTTATAACTTGAAGGTAAATATGTAGGCAAGGATGTAGAAAAAGCATCAAACTGCATTAGCTTGCTGGGTTCTTACACTGAAGCTCATTGGCTGGTAAAAGTCACATGGTTCTTTCTGTCTGCTTGATTTGATCTGTTTGGCCACAAAAAGTGCTCTGGGCTCTATGTGAGCTCTTATCAGTAGTTTTGGTTATATCTTTAACAGCCTCTGTTATAAGCTCTCTATAGAGAAGGAGTCATGTATAAGGAGCCCCCAATATCTGCCTGTGACGATTTTAATTGTAGAATAAATAATGTAGGATTGTTTTGGTTTTCAGTTGTGCTGTGGAAGAAATTTACTTACCTTTAACTACTTTCATCCTTGTAGACAATGTATTTTTCATATATTGCAAATGAATATATGACCATTTTGATTTATTCAGTCTCCCTTTGTTTCAGTAAGGGTTGGCCTTAGATTGTGATTTATTTTGTTTTCAAGTTTTTCTATGTTTTATTTATATAAATCTTCATTACGTAACTAATAACTAAATAACTGATATTTTAATTAATAAATCCTGTAATGTTACCTTGTACAGATGGCAAAGCCAAAAACAAGAAGACCTGAGAAAGAAACTTTAATACATAAAATATCATCAGTTAACTCTGTATGAATTATAAGTCCAGGGCGATGCTGTAGAAGCTCCAGTACCAGACTGAGGGAAAAGACTAATTTCACCATTTATGAATTTATCAACATGAAAATTAAAACCACTGTTTAAACTCATCATTATGTTGACGCTTATCATTATGATAAGGTTTATGATATATACTGACAATAATTCAGAATAGATATGAAAGACATGAGATGTATCCTATGGTAGGACATTAAAACAGGACTCATATAGTTGCTGTCAAAACAAAACCCTGTATCTCTAAAGCAGTAACTTTATAAGAGAAAGAAAAAACAGATCGGGTAACATTTATATCAGTCAGTTCATCATGAAACATCTTCATCATTATCACCACTTTTATTTATATAGTACCTTTCCATGCTCAAGATGTTTTCCTATCAGAAGGTAAGAAAATACATAATCAGAAATACATAACACAGAACACAGGGGTATAGAGTCACTTAGCTGGCCCAGAAAAAGTCCCTAGGTGTGGGGAGCCCTTAGTCTCACACCGCAACTATGACGCATCACACAGAAGGCCGGCCCGGGAAGCCTCGAAAGCCGAAAATGTCCTTAGCCATGAAGGGGTAGCATTCCTGCACCCAAACACCACCAGTCCAGACAGCCTCATAGGTGCAATGCAGCATCACCCAAGCAGCCGGCCAAGGCAGCCACATAGCCGCGATGTAGAGTCACTTAGGCAGCCAACCTGAGAGGCCTTCTAGTGGCGGCGAAGTGCTGCTCATGCTTTACCGCCACTTCCTGAGGTTCCTGTCCCATTTTTTGCTTGTACCAAACCCAAACTTTAACGCTTTGAGCAATTTTTTCCGCATTTCACAGTGTAGAGCAACTTTTGCACCAGGCTCAGCTGAGACAAATGATGCCTTAGAAAGATCCACAGCTTGAGCAGGATCTATAAGAGCTAAATCAATGAAGGAATGGTTCATAAACTTACATATCATGTAGAGATGTAAAATGAGCCAGCAAATTGGAGCCATTGGATAAAAAAGAAGCTGTTCTTTGAAACAAACTGGAAAGGAAGCAACAGCACCACACTATATTAGTGGGCTGGTCTTAAGAGCTCACTGGCTGCCAAATATCACAATTCTTTTTTTCTTTATTTCTTTCTTGCTTGACTCATGTTTGGCCACCAGAATTCCCCTGACCTCCTTTAAAACTATTTGAGCTTTATTATAAGTAGTTACACAAAATGTAATATTTATAAAGCAATAATAATAATTTAAAAAAAAACGCTCTCTCAAAACATTATGCATATGAATACATTTGCCCATGTAGTGAATTCAGCTACTTTAAGGTGCACCTTGATAGCTTGTAAAATCTTCACGTTCACACTCTTGAATGCAATCAAATCATCATAGCAATGTCCCAATGCCTGGTGTAAAGCCTTCCCAGAACAGTAAAGGCTGTTACTGCAGAAAAGGTGGAGAAAATCTCTATTAATAACCTTCATTTTAGAAGAAACATTGGATGTGCAGGTGTCCACCAAATTTTGGACATACAGGGTAAATTAATGAATGAAATTATTATTTAAAATTAGGCTGAACATTATATATTTCATCAGTGATGAGTCACAACTATTAGTAGTAGGCCTTCAATTCTGGCCATAAATACCTAAACCTGGTGAAAAATCAGGGGAAAGACATCATTATGTTAGTGCTGACTTCTACTAGCACCCCTGTAGAGTTCTTAGTAGTAAGTTAATACTAAGCTAAAGGCAGTTCACCAGAATATTTTTGCTATAGATCCAGCCTGAACATTTGAATCTTATATAAAACAATCCATGTTAATATTTGCAGCATGTAACAGAAATATAGACATATAATTTTCTTTGTATGTAGCCGTTCGACAGTGACCGTTTCAGTAAAAAGACCATCGTTTTCTGACTTAAGCTTAGACAGTCGACTGCTTGTATTTATAGTCAGTGATACAACTGTAACTTTCAAAAGGCCTAGAGTGACATTTTTCTCACTACATCGGATCCACTTGTTGGAAAATCATTGTTAACCAGTTATTCTGATATGTTAAGCCTTGAGTCCAGCTTCTCCAGTCCTAACCAATGGAGAAGCTCATTTGACTGTATAGTGAGATGCTGTGGTGCAAAACCAATGTTACTGCACAATTTTCCATTGGACATTTCAAGAATTTAACCTTTTGGTTTCCAACCAAAATGTAAAAAAAAGTAAGAGTATTGTTACAATATTTGTTTAAATACAGCAAGCATCTTCTTCTTTAAAGGCCTAGAAGGTCCCGATGGGTCCCCCTTGCTGTGCATGAAGGAAACACTAAACGTCTAAACATCAAGCCATTCTGTATCTGGTAATGAGTGGACAGTGGTATATTATGTTGGATTAAAGTGTCCACTGCAGAGGTCATGCAATAATAAAACAGCGTACAACTACGACAGACAGTATACAACTACAACTACTGTACATAAGCACACTTTATTAAACTACAGGATGTATGTGTGGTATGTAATTGAATGAAGTGGCCAGTATATATATATATATATATATATATATATATATATATATATATATAACATATCCACAATAGTGACAGGAAAGAATACTTTCAGTCATTATTAGAAACTTTTGAGTAGATATAGAATTATATCTAGGATACTGAGATACGTATTTTAGAATGACCATGTCTTGTATGACAGACAATGTTGCTGTAAAACTGAGTTAAATAAAATCAGGCAGAAGGCTTATATTCACTATTTTCTGAGAGGAAAGAATGATGAAACCACAGTAGATACCCAGAGCACAGCCAGTGCTCACACTGCCTCCTACTGGTAATCACAGGTCTTCGTTCAACAAAAGCATTTAAAACACACAAAATATATATATATATATATATATATATATATATATATATATATATATAGTCCACTTGTTTAAAAATGTTGAATTAAAAATAGGAAAACACACACACACACACACACACACACACACACACACACACACACACACACACACAACTGTGGAGTTTTCAGTGCTCTGAATGCTCAGAATGTTCTTCAAATATCAAGTCAGTTACCTGGACTGAACTTCACTGAGCAGCATTTCACTTGCTAAAGACAAGATTGGAAAAGCTTACAAACACTTCTGTGTACGACTGTATCTCAAAAATAGAAACTTTAGAGAAAAAGCAAAAATAAAAAAATTCTTAACATTTAGTGGAAGTTAAGAAAATAGGATTTTCATATTAGGTCATTTCTTTTCCATTCATTATAAATTTTTAATATACTGTAAGGGGCAAATGGAATTTTCAAATAATGCAATTAAGCAAAAACAACAAAAATTGAGATACAAGGTTTTGTCACAACAGAGAAGATAGAAGATAGTATAATATTCTGTAAATGTGTGTTAAGTGCATGCTCAGTAATGTTCAAAGAACTGTAATTTCAGACATCAGAAAAGCTAAGATTTATTTATTTAATCTAATTACATATTTTTTTACATTTTATTTTTTAGTGAAAAATATAATAGAGAGTGCCAATAACCCAATTCCAAAATTGTGGGACAACATGTGAAATGCTAATGAAAATGATCGAATTTAAAATTGTACAAAAAAAACACAATATTTTATGTTTTACCTAATAAACTTGATTTTTTTTTCTTTTTTGTGTAAATATCCACTCGTTCCCAACACATTCCAATACAAGTTGTGACAGTAGCATGGTTACCACTGTGTTACATCACCTTTCCTTTCCAACACCTAATAATCATGTGGGGACTGAAGACATAAACTGATCCAGTTTTGAAAGTGGAATTTTAGGCCTTTCTCCTGTTTTACAAGTCTTCAGCGGTCTAACCATACGGGGCCTTTGTTATCATAATTTGATCTTAATGATGCCTCACATATTTTCAATGGGACACAGGTCTGGATTGCAGGAAGGTCTGTCTAGCACCCCTTTCAGATTACACAGCCATGCTGTTGTAACACATGCACGATGTGTCTTGGATGAAATAAGCATGGACGTCCAAAGATGCTGTCAAGAATGCTTTAACAGATGAAAAAGTTACTCACTAATACCCCAATATTAGCACTATGACAGACACTGAGTTTTGAACTTTACACTGGTAACAATCTGTCCATTTCAGAGGAGCTCAGAGAAGTCGGTGCCTTTTCTGTGTGTTACTGTCACATGACTTCCTCTGTGAATAATAGGGTCTTGTATTAGTCAATGCAGTGACAGGTTGTGCTTATTGATAATGGTTTGTCAAAGTATTCCTGAGCCTCTGTGGTTATCATAGAAACATGTTTTAATGCAGTGTTGTCATAAGGGTCAAAGGTCACAGGCCTTCAGTTGAAGTATTTTGCTTTTCCCTTTACACACAGAGATTTCTCCAGATTCTCTGAATCTTTTGATGATATACAATTCTATGATATTAAAAATTAAATCTTCACAATCACTCACAGAGGAACAATGTCTTTACAATGTTTAACTGACGTATTTTTTTATTAACGTGGTGAGCCTCGACTATCCTCACTCACACAGATCTAGACTTTTCTTGGATGCTTCTTTTGTACCCATGCATGATTACATCAGCAAAAACAAAACAAAAAAAATAATAAAAAACAAAAAAAATAATAATAAAAAAAAAAAATGTTTTTGAAAATTTAATCATGTTTGTTTCTTGTCTTAAACTGATCCTGTCCCAACTTTTTTGGACATGTTACAAATGCAATTGAGTCTGCCAATTATGTAAAACTGGATGTAAAAACATTCAGAAAGGCTGTATATTTACAAAAACAATGACGTGAACATGAGACAAATATAAAATATCTTGTCTTTATACTGTTTTCTTTCAAATACAGGTCAAAGTATTGATATGAGTACTTTCATAAACCTTTTTCTGTTTTCTGCATTTTACCTACTGTCCTAAAACTTTTGGAACTGGTTTTATAAATATCCTTTAATGCCCAAATGAAACAGCTTAAATCTTTCCTGAAGAAACAGCACATAGTTGGATTAATTAAAACATGGCATGAATATCAAAGATGCTATAATCTGTGATCATCTGTGACTAATGTGTAGATATTGTATGATACATTTTTACAGAAGGAGGAGTGATTATATGATTTATCTTTTTTACTCTCACACTGACATCGTATGGTTTTCACTAATATTACACATCAATTACATTGAACCTAATACAATACAATACAAGAGTAATAATAACAGTACTTGCTAGTATATGTTCTTATGGTATTTATGGCATAATTGTATTTTAAAGTCTTATTTATAGAAAAGTTAATGGCTCTCAATCTAAAATGAGCAGGATCTCTTATAGTTATGAACATTAAAGATAAGAATTAAACAAATTTGATGCTTTGTTTAATCTTAAGTTCTCATAAAAAAAACCCTATTTAATTAAAGAAACTGACTAATTGGTCATCAGCTACTTGTCTGAAGCTAAAAACAAAGTTTTATAGTCATGTGCAGAAGTTTGAACAACCCTCTTTAATTAAAATTCCTATTCATTTGCTGAGTTGAACAAAGAGGGTAAAAAACTTTTAACAGTAATTGCAGATTAATATGTGCAGAAGTGTGTTCTCTGTAGAAGAAGTGTAACTTATGTTCACTTAGAAAATCAACAATACATGTCTTTTGACCAGGTGAGCCCAAACTTTTGCACACTATTGTGATCGGTCAAGCATTATTTCAGCCATAGTTTGCTGGCCGATTTTGCTACACTTCTATAAATGGAGCTGAATATCAGACACCATCAGTCTGTGTGAATGATCACACTGACCACACACTCTGAAGCTGAGTTCTCACATCGTCCTTCAGAGAACCGAGACTTCATTTCAATCAGCAGAACTCTAACCTTACAAGAAAGAAACAGCTACAGATAAAAGACTGGAGCTCATTTGAGGCGTGAAAAGGTCCAAATCTTCACTCATGATCATCTTAGGAAACTAGCGATGTGAGCGCTGAGCAGCAGCTTTGGAGCTTCTCACTTGAGAGTACACAACGTCTTCAGGCTGTTCTCTCTTCACTCTCCCACCTTTGGGTTTCTTCTCTTTGATGTGGATGGCAGCGTAATGCAGGTTCTCAGCGTTCTGTTCCTGTAAGAATAATCATATCATCCTCATCTACTGAAAAATATACATGATCTCAAAACACTGTGACTAATACATGACAGTATTTGTTGAGCTACTTTAAGTTGCCTGATGAATATTAAAAAGCCTCAGTTTGCTATAGAATGTTTATCTTTATTCACTGACTAATGCAATCCATTTAAAATCATTTAGAATATTAATTTAGTGTTCTCCAGCAATAAACTGAAAATAAATATATATGTAAACATCTTTTGAATACAGGACAGACTGTGAACCTTTTATTGTGCTCTTGAGCAAGACTGCAGTTTATTGTAAGGAACTACTGTTTGGGCATTCATTAAGGTCTTGTGTGTTTTTGACAGTGTAGTTCAAGTTTGAATCCATTACAGCTAAAAATAATTAAATAAAGAATTAAAAAGAGCTAAAATGTCAATTTGAGTCATTTTTTTATGATATTTTAATTTTTTGTTATTTAATTTAAAAAAGCATGTTTAATTCATTTACATTTGGTTGCTGAAATTTACTGTAAATACTTTTTGGTTACCAAAAATCTATGAAATTACATTTGCTTTAGGATATGAGACACAAACTGACTCATTGAAGCTTGGTTAGTGCTTTTTAGCCTCTAAATCAATAAAAAACTAAGCTGCTCTTTAAAATACGGAACACATTTTGATGTACTAGTCATTATTAAACACTTACTAGCTCCAAAATAATGAACTCCAAAAATCGCCTCACTCTGCTTTGAGCCAAAAGGAACAAAATTAAATATTAATATGGTGTGAATTTAGGTGATAATTCATGCCCAATAATTTTCATAACAAAGTACAATTGGTTGCAAAGTTTGGGCGCCCCTGGTCGAAAGACATGTTTTATTGATTTTGTAAGTAATTTTAAATGAACACATCCTCTACAGGGAACACACACCTGCACCTTTAATGCACAATTACTGTTTATTAGTTTAATTTCAAAACAAAAAAATAATTTAAATTTAAACCTAAACATAAAATTTTATGACAAATTACATATTTTATTTATTTTTTTGTTTGTTTGTTTGTTTGTTTGATCATTTATTTTTTATTTTTTTCAATAGGTTAAAAAAAAATTAACAAAACTTTGTATAATAATTATATAATAATTTGCTCAGGGATCTCCAAACATTTAAATATGACTGTATCGTGTGTGATTTTTTTTTTTTTTGTTCATTATTACAACTAATAATGCATTTTAGGTCATAATGAACAAAACTTAATGCAGAGTGAATAAACTATTTAGAAGTGTTTAACTGAACAAATGAAGTTTTGCCGACAGTTAAAGGCTCTGCTCTGCTGATGATGCTGTGCTCCTCTGTTCCAAAAAACAGCAAAATGATGAATTTATATTGTAAATGGATCTAAACATTATAATTATCTGTATGTACTGTAGGTTGGAATACAGATTATTAAACAAAGACTTTTCTTTGTATTGATGTTTTATGTTTCTCTTTTCCTTTTTCTTAACTGATGACTGAATGGAGTTATCTGTACATTTTATTATGTACATGAACTAAAAAAGAGCTCTACAGAGTAATTTGCATGTTCAGTTGTGAATCAGAAACCATAAAAAACAGATTTGTCTCTGGTTGAAATTCAAACCACACAAAATCTTTAGTGGAAAACATAGTTTAAAGAGTAAGTGCATAAAGAATACCTGTCTGGTGGTCTTCTCATTCACAGCCCCCTCCTGAACTTTCTCTGTAGAGGAGATAAAACTTCACCATCACTTCCAGATACAGTTTAATGAGGCTAGACTTATTAGGATTATCACCATTTTCTATTTTCTATCAAAATATTCAGCTTAATCTCATAATGAACATTTACCACCAGCGCCGTGTTTAGATTTCTTCAGTTTGTGAATTAAAATTGCTTCAGCGCAGATTACAGCCACACACACTGCTGAGAAAACTGCCAGAGTCAGCATTACAGGATCTATAGGACCTACAGGACCTACAGGAACTACAGGAGTTTCTGTAAGACAGGAATTATAAACATACTGAATAGAGGAATACAAAGTTCAAGCCTCAAAATCCATTCGCCATCTAATCTTGTTAAGCTGGACTTTTATATCACGTTCATTTTATTACTGTTAGCAAACTGCTTTTTGTCCAAATAAAGAAGAACACCGTTATTCTTTTTCCCGAGTTTTGATATTTAAACAAGACAATACAAAGTAGTTTGCTGTCAGAGTCAGAGTTGTTTATAGTGGTGGTGAAAGGAAAAAGAAATCTGAAGCCTTTAACGTCTCTAAAACACCAAAAACATGAATTAGTTTTGTGTTTTGTTGTTATTTTTGTTTTTATTTATCTATTTATTTGTATTTGAACATTGTTTTTGACTGAATGCACATAATGCTAGAGAAATACTTGCAGGGTGTTATAAGAAAAGATGTACAACCCCCCACCCCACCCAAAAATATATGTTTTTGAATTAAATTCTACACAGCTCTCACAACCCCTGGTTCTTATTATCACCACTGCAAAGAATTCTCAGTCAGCACTTTTCTTTACAATTTACCATTTTATATCAATCCACTCTGATTGACTTTGTTAACATTTCAAAAACTGAGTTACATTGAAATGTTCTAATTAATGGCAACAGTAAATAAACAGATAAAATATTAACATATATACACAAGTGACTAGTTGTACAATGCAAAATTTACTCAGTTCTACTGCTGCTCCATTCCCAGTGACCGACTCTCCGGGAGAAACTGACCCCCGTACTGGAGTTTGGAGCACTGATATGATTGACTGCCCTGGAAAATGTAATACATACAGTGGTAGAATAACACTGATATATCAGTATGATGACATTATAATAAAAGTAAAACAGTGAAACAGCACTGTGTCCATTATGCATCTAAAGTGTGACAGTGACATCTAATGGGTATTAAAAACTAAGCATCACTTTTACACTAGAATACTAGATATTATTAAGGTCAGCAGCAACAACAAATTTCAGAATGGCTTCACATAATTGATTTTAAGAAATAAATAAATCTTACATGTTAAAAACACTGAAAACAATTAATTATTTATATTACCTGTGACAGATAAGAATGTAGCATTAGAAAAGTTAATTGTTGTCTCTCCAGGTGCTGCACAGAAGTACACTCCTTCATCTTCTTTAGTGACACGTTCAATACTGACAGAAGTGCAATTCTCAATTCTGTTCATTTTAAATCTTGATTGGTCGAAAGAAGCTGAAATTCTTGATTTCTTATATTTAAACTGTGATCCCACTTCCACTGGAGCATGCCCCAGTCTTTGTTTGTACCACATCCTAAAATTTGCATTTGAGTCATCTACAGGTGTGCAGGTGAGAGTGACCGTTTTACCGGGCTCAGCTGAAACGACCAACAGCTCAGAATTTTTCACAGCTTGAGCAGAATCTGTGAAACAAAGTTCAGTCTATTCAAACAAAGTTCAGTCAATAAGAAAAAAAATGATGAAACTGAAAACAAGCGTAATTAACAAGACTAAATATAAAAAGAATTCCTGTGGGTAACTTTATGAAACTTACACATCTTGTAGAGAAGTAAGATGATAATCACAGCTGGATCCATCATCAGAAAAACAACAGCTGTAACTTGAAACTTGAAGGCAAATATGAAGGCAGGAGTGTAACTGAGTAAAGCTTCAAACTGTATGAGCTTGCTGGGGTCTGAACCCCATTGGATGGTAAAAGTCACATGGTTCTTTCTGTCTGCTTTACTTGGCCTGTTTGGCCACAACAATGTTCCTATTGGCTCCATCTATGTCAGTATTATTAGCAATAATTTTGGTTTCTGATAAACATTCTATGATCTTATTAACTGAAAGATTAATAGCCTCTGTAGAAAAACAGGCGTATGTAAGAAAGCCACTATATTTTCTTGGAAAGGTTTCAAGACTTGATGTGTGGTATACATATATATATATATATATATATATATATATATATATATATATATATATATATATATTAACAAACATTTATTTTGGTTCTGTTGGAGAAATCCAATTGCCTGAATATATGAGATATTAACATTAACAGAACATCACCAGTTATCATTTTATAAATGATAAATCCAGGGTGACCATGTAAAGAGTCCAGTACCATATTGAGTCAAATTTAGTGTTGAAATAGTAATATGCAGAAATGAATTTACAGTCAGATTTTTAATGAAAATGAATAAAGATATGCTGTGTAGGAAATACTTATCATGTTTGGTGATACTCACCAACAATAATGAAGCAGAAATATGTAAAAAAGTATAAATGAAATCTTTAAAGTAGACATCTACTTTTCATTTCAGAATGTTTTATTGCAATTATTTGAAAGATGCATTTCAAACATTTACACTTCATACACGTCATTGCATGTATAGTATATAAACTTGGCCTCAATATGTGGAAGCACAGCACGTTATAAAAAACAATTACATGCATATATATGTGTGTGTGTGTGTCAGAAAAAAACCTTGTATCTCCATTTTTGTCATTTTTGAGTTTTTGACATAATTTTAAAATGCCTATTGCCCTTTACATTATGTTTCATGATGAATGGATCAAAAGGAATGTTCCAAAAAATGACTTGGAAAAAAGTCTGGTTCCATTGACTTACATTGAAAGTAAAGTATGTTTTTACCTTCTACTGTAAAGTTACCATTTTAGAGACAACAGTGATATACAGATTTTAAATGGGTGTACTTTGAATATCATAAGCTACAGTTTAAAGCATCAGCCACAATCTCTAAAGGTCTGAAGAGTGATATGGAAATTCTCACTACTATCTGAAACACGTCTTCTACATTTCCATCAACACAATATCAGACACCATCTGAGCTCATAAGCACGTTTGCCACACGTGAGACGTGTGAGTAACCACACACTCTAAAACTGTTCTCACTCGGCTCCTTCAGAGAACTGACACTTCATACCAAACTGGACTGTTTTTTTTAGTCATGCAGTTTTGAGCACAGAGCAAAGTGAAGCACATGATTGTAGATCCTGACTGAAATCAGCACAAACACAAATAAACAGATACAGATTACAAAGCTGACAGTAAAAGAAAATATCCACAAACTTCACTTCTGCTGCTACAAGAGAAGAGAGTTCAGTGAGTCAGTGATTGTTGGGGTCAGTAACTGAGAAGTATCTGACTTCAGAGTAAACACTGTCTCCAGAGCGTCCACTCTTCATTCTCAGGCTTTTGGCTGCATAATTCAGCTCCACAGCAGCAGAGTCCTGTAGAGATGAATATGAAATATTAAAGGCTGAAGATTAGAGAACTCTATGGGAATTAAACAGTGTCAGTGTGAATGAGAGAACATGTAGTACCTGACTGGGTTTGTTCTCCACCACCGAATCAGGATATCTGAAAATCATGAAAACAGAGTTTGTCAGTAATCTGATCAACATGTTTCTGATGTATATAACAGATTAAGCTACACTCACCCCTGCAGTTTCGTATGGCTTGAGCACAGATCACACAGATTCCCAAAGATGCTCCCAGATAGAACACAGTGGGATCCACAGGGCCCTCTGCATATAAATGATGAAACCACTGTAATATTTACTTTCTTATAAGTTCAAAACAAACACTGACTGATACATGTTATTGCATCGCCATGACATTAATAACATGTATGTGTTAAATAACATTAAAGAAACAGTAATGAAAGTGGTCAGAGCTTTAGTTCAATCTATAAATGATGCTGAAATAAAAATGTAGATGCAATTTCTTGTGTTGTACACCAAAATGCTGTTCACTGTAACTCCAATGATGTCCAATTTATGATGACATCCAAGTTAACAAATTCAGCTCGCATGGCTCTAGAATACTGTCAAATATGGAATAAATTTAGAGTTCATGATTTATCATTATGCATTATTGCTCAATGGCCAACAGCTTTGTAGCATTTAAAGTATACAGGTACACAACACAAAACACTCAAATAGGCTTACCCAAATGTATTGATGCTCCATTACCAACAATGATCTTCCCACAAGCAGCCACAGCGCAGTAGTAAGTTCCAGTATGGTGGTGGTCGAGGTTGTTCTTGGAGAAGTTGTACACAGAGCTGTGTGTAGAAGAGCTGATCTCACACTGACGGCTGCTGCTGTTCTGATGAGTGTAAATGACTTCAGGAAAGGATTGTCCTGCAGCAGCTCTGAACCAGAGCACTCGGAATTTTGCTGCTCTGATCTCAGAGAGGATCGTGCACTGCAGAGTGACCAACTCTCCTGGAGAAACTGACCCCCGTACTGGAGTTTGAAGCACTGATATGTTAAACTGAGGTTGACCTGGTCAATAAAATTACACATTATAAGAATTTTGTGAATATTGGCTTTTCAGTCACACATTAGGCTGTAAACTATTAAAGACTAATATTATTTTCAAAATACAGCAATATTGTAGCACTATAAATGGGGTATTGTGTTAATCAGTTGGCTTTTTATGGCTTCATAATATATTATCATACACATAAGCACAATGTAAACACTGGAAATATAATAGTGTCAATTCGATTGACTTGACATCTTATGAAAAATTGAGTGTGATAAAATAAACTATATAAGCATTTTATATGAGTTTTCGATTGTTGTGAATGTATAAAGTTCTATATGATTGTATATGCATATATATGTATATGTATATATACAAAACAGTAATTTTATTACCTCTCACTGATATGAATGTGCCACTAAAAAAACGTAATGGTGCTCCTGTCTCCTTTTCCACAGAAGTACATTCCTTCATCAGCTTTAGTAGTTTGTGCAATAGTCAGAGAAAAACGCTGGACTATTTTGAATCTGTGTGATGAAATAGTCAGTTCTTTAGTAATTAACTTTACTGCCACTTCCTGAGGTTCCTGTCCTGCTCTTTGTTTGTACCAAACCCAAATGTTTTGAGCAAACTTTTCCACAAATTTGCAGTGTAGAGTAACATTTTCACCAGACTCAGCTGAGACAAATGATGCCTCAGAAAGATCCACAGCTTGAGCAGAATCTATAAGACAGAATCAGATCAGAGCTCAGCTGATAAAGACAATAGCAGATGACATTTCAGCATAGTTATTCAACAAACCCAAAAATGAACCTTAACCTCATAAACTTATATATCATGTAAAGATGTAAAGATGTGTTAAAATGAAGCTGTTCTTATTTGAAACGACCTGGAATGGAAATAATTAACAACAGCAGCACACTGTATTAGCTGGCTGGGCTCAGAAGATTAAGCTCATTGTCTGTCACAGGGTCTTTTTTTCTGTCTCCTCTTCTTTTCATTCATGTTTGGCCACAAAAAGTTCCTTGGCCTCTTATTAAAAAGCCTCTTAAAGCTCCAGCAGAAAGTTACTACATGAAATGGTAACAAATATGTATGTTGCATGATCAAATAAAAAAGTCCAAACAGTTTTTAGATGTTTTGGCCTGAAATGTATCTTTTTAAATATGTTGATGGTGAAGTGATATACAACGGGATCTAAAATATCTTTATAATGCATAATCAGTTATATTATGAAATATATAAGATAAGGTGTTATTCCATTATTAGTTTAAAAAAATAAATGACTTTAAAATACTTTCTCTACTGAACATGAAGGCAGTGAAGTGCTGCCACTCTCCTGTGTTGATGTAAGAACACTTTCTGCTGATTCTTTACATTCTGTAGTTTGTCTATACTCTTTTTGGAGATGCCAGAGATGCATTACAATAATCCAAACAAGAGAAAACACATTAGTCAACTTATTATTATTGTGCCATGTGAGACCAGACCAAAACAAAATTAACAAATTCACATCAACCAGCCTGAAGGACTTTGTTCACATCTCAACAATTTAATTACTTAGAAAGTTTGAAAAATAGGTGGAATTCAACAAAAATCAAAGTTGGGAGTTTGAAAAACAAGTTTAACTCCAATAATCTCACATATTCCTCCAAAATACATTGCCTGAGAGGAAAGAACTATGAAACCACAGTAGATACCCAGAGCACAGCCAGTGCTCACACTGCCTCCTACTGGTAACAACAAGCCTTTTTCACATTCTAATGGCAAACTAGAGGACTTAAAATTATAGTCCGCTTACAAGAACTTTAAAATGTCAGATTAAAAATAGGAAAAACAATATAAACACACCTGCAGCCACATTTTGAGAGATTCTCATCAATCAAACTTCTTTGATCTGAAGCAGGCCAGACAAGAAAGGCTTCACAGAAATATTATTTTAACCATTTGTTTCAGTAAAAGTGTGACACTGTAAACTGTTGTGTTTCTTGTTTAATAAGATCCCTTTTATGTATTATCATGACTTTGATGATCAGAGTCCATATTTAAAAAGAGCTTTAAAAGGTCTGATTTCATTCTGATTTCAAGTTCATTCTGTTTTGTGATTAATAGCATCTTTAATAAATTTTCTCAGCTTTGACCACATAGGGAGCTTATGCACATTCTCCTATTGAACGGTCATATTATGATCAAATGACGCAGTTTTCCTGTCTGACCTTTCACAGTAATTG
Organism: Colossoma macropomum; assembly: GCF_904425465.1. NCBI lineage: Eukaryota > Metazoa > Chordata > Actinopteri > Characiformes > Serrasalmidae > Colossoma > Colossoma macropomum. Next base: position 39,100,792 of record NW_023494788.1, read on the forward strand.
ATAATCATTGATCTGATTCACAAGACAATGATGATCACATTCATTAGTCAATAGTGTGTTCAATTTTCAGCATTTCACTTTCTTATAGTCATTCAAACAGGTAACATATGAAATGTCTCTAACAGTCAGCCCATTTAGAGTTGAGCTTTTAGAACATAGCTTATAGAAGCACCTTGTGGAACTCACTCACACACTCGCCCACTCACTCACTCACTCATTTACTCACAAACTCGCTCACTCACTCGCTCACTCACTCACTCAGTCAATTAGCCATCCAATCTAAGATTTTCCACAAAAGCGAGCTCTTAGTTCTCAATTAGGTTTTTGATTTGTACTACTCATGTTAAATTTTGCCAGAACTTTCACCAAACCTCACTGTAAAAAAATGCAAAAATTTACTTTCATGTGACCTGTGTATTTCTTATTGCCCAAATCATGGAAAACTGAATTTACCTCACTTTTTTCTAATAAAAGAGTTTGATCTCGCATATAAATAGAGTTAAAGTTTCAACTTTCACTCTCAGCCCATAAAGTCCATACATGGAAATGCTGTTCACTGTTTTTGTGATGTTATAAAAATCAACACATTTACATATATCTGCCTTATCAGCCCCGTCCATTAACGCTGAAGTTATAAGGAGTGTTTCAGCCTGGGCTGCTTTCTGTATGAGGGACAATACAGGGCAGCTAATTAGAATGGAGATAATTTGCATATCTCATTTTTAAAAGCACAGCCTGTTTAATTCTAAGGGAAGAAGAGAGGTTGGAAAATATTCATGCAAAAATGAACTATGACTGCTTTTAGTACATAAAACCATACATGTGTAATAAGTGGACTTCAGGGTAAAAGATACAATACAGGACAAATGTAGGATACAGGTCCTTTAATAAAGAAGAGAAAAAGCAGGATGATAATCATGAAGTTAGTCGGCCCTGGAGGAGGTTAGTCATGCACAAGGCCAGCTGTAGCCTTTTGATGGCACTAAGCAAATGTCACCCCCCCCACCCCACCCCCATAATGATGTACTGTGAAATCACAGAGTAACTAATTAACTAAAATTATAAAGTAGTTATCATCTTCATCAAAGAACTAAATTGAAATCAGTGGAATTCCCCTTTAAAGGATAATAACAAAGAAAATCATGAACAATAATATTTTTTTGACATTAGAAACTGACTCTAATATTCAGAAGGAATATGTAACCGTATGTATTAGAAAATGAACAAAATTGCTGACAAATTGTAAACAAATACAGAAGTAAATTACATTTCTGAAGTATTTCAGTAAAAGTCCAATTAAAAGAAGCAACAGCTTTAATTTAGGTGAATATTATGTAGTAATAAAAAAAAATAAATAAATAAAAAAACATGGAAGAATAAAGCATTAATGTTTCATCACAGATCTTCCCTACACAGATATTTATCCTAACAACTGACCATCTCATAAAGACTCTCCTCTCACTGATAGTTTTGTATTGCTAGGCACAATCACTAAAACTATGCTTTTTTATGAGAGCAGATGTTCTATTTATGTTGAAGTTGAGAAACACAAACACCTGACATGGGGTTTTATTTTCAGTCAGTTTCTTTGTTATCAGAGTACCTGACTCCACCTCCTCCACCACACTGAATGTGCAGATAATGATGCACTGCAGGTAGAACTTCTCTAAGCTTCGCTTCTATTAAAAATAAGTAAAAGAAAATTAATGAGTTACAATTAATAAGTTACAGTTAACGAGTTACTCTGTGGTCATTAACAGAGGAGCCCCTCACTGAAGAATACAGAGTGTCTTCTTGTGGCTGTTCTCGTTTCCCTCTTCCTCTTTTAGTTTTCTTTTCATGGAAATTTAGGGCTGCATAATTCACCTCCTCAGCTTCATCATCCTGCAGTAACAGACATGAGAGTTTAAAGAAGAGCTCTTATATATCATTGATTTTGTACATGTAATGGCAGTAATAATGGCATTAAAGCAGTACCTGATTGGTCGTCTTCTCTTTGACTGAGACTTTAAGTTTCTCTGAAAAATTACAAATTAAAGCAGGTCAGAATCTTTATCTTCATCATGTTTGCTGCATTTTCACACATTCACTACGTTCAAAAGTTTTGAATCACTGTTTTTAATAACACAGAATCAGTTTGTTTGCAGACACGTGTATAAAATGAGTGTTACATGTTAGTTCAAAAAATGTATCCAGAATGATGAACGTAGCTGTAAATTAATGTAAAATGACTGAAAAAACTGTATAACATCAAAAATGAAAATGAATGTTATTAATTATAAAATTCAGATAACCTGATCAAAAAAGATTATGTGTGTAGATAATTACTAGTTATATATTATTAATCATTAATTGTTCACTTCATTTTTCATACTGAAAAAAATATCAAAGTCTTTTGTGAATAAACTGTATTAAATCCACACTTTTCCATTTTTTTTTTACTTGTGCACATATGTGCATTTTTATTGTAACAGGTATTTATTTATTGACTTAATTACTAGTTAGTTTAGGGTTAGGGTTCCAAATAGTCTCTGGTAACATTGTCTTTTACAGTCTTCTTAATTCTTGGTATTAAGCAGGTAAGTATGCAATACAATCCAAAGTGTTATGTAATAATTGTGGTTAACATGAGACAGAGTTTCAATATCATTCTTCGATTTACTCTAAAAATAACCAACAGGTTCTAGCTATTTACTGGATGAGCTCCAATGTTCTAGATAAGTATTATGGATGAAACTGAGGTAAGTACTATGACTGATTTACACCAAAATGCTTAAGTTCCAGTCATTAAGCTGAAAAATTATGTAGTTAAATATATAATAACTGGATAATAATTGTAATCTCACACATTTAAGCAGGAAAGTAAATCAGAAAAATCAGAAAAATGTAAATAATAAATACCCAGTAAAACCACAGTACAAAATACTGATTTAAATGTCCAGATTCAGTTTAATATTTAGTTTACAGTCAGGAATATAATAAATAATACTGTTTACCTAATAAAACTACCTGGAAATCAGAGAAATGTCTGATTTACTTTACTCCTCAAACATGACACATTACAGTTTAACTGAGTGTTTCTCTTTACCACCTTATACTCCAAATAAATATCTAATTATGAGTATTTTACTGTGTCATTTCTCTGCATACTTATGCATTAAAGTGTACTGTAGTCATTATTTACCCAAAATAATTGCACAGCACTGTGGAGTTTGTAGCTCACAATAACACAGTTAATATCTACAAGCTGAAACTGACTATCATGTTGCCTAAAATAAATACCCAGAACTTTGGAGTTTGTACCACAAATTTAACTTGTTACCTGTACTTTGAATTTAGATGACTGTAAAGTGTTTTCTAGTTTTTGAGTTGGATGCAGCAGAATTTCTCATATAATTGATCACTTTGATGAAAAAATGAGGATTTTGTTTTGTGACTGTAGTGAAAACTCACCACTGCAGTGTTCACAGTTTCTCCTTTTACAGTTTAAAATGGTTTGGACAGAGATCACAACCACACACACTCCTAAAGCTGCTCCCAGACAGATCACTACAGGATCCAGAGGTTGTGCTGAAGAACATGCATGATCAAAATTATAAACACCTTCAATCAATATCAAATATTAATATAAAATTAAATGAATAATCTGGCACACTTGTGCAGTGTACACGTCTCACAGCAGGTTCTGCACATCTCCAGAAAACGTCTTCACAATAGCTTTTTAAGTGGAGCTGTTTTCACCACACCTTTTTTTTTGTTGTTGTTTGGGCGCCCGGTCAAATGACATTTTGTTGGTTTTCAACTTGAAAATAAGATAATTAAAACATCTACAGAGAAAACACTTCTGCACATTTTAATGCATAATAATTTGTTTCTTTATTTGCTGAGTTTAAAATATTGAAGAAATAAAACATAATATATAACCTGTGCATATTGTGGCATATTTAGTATTTTATCTTTTATTTTTTCCAATATGTTACACTCAGAAAGTAAATAAATAATTAATTAAAAATAAAAATAAAATAAAAAAGTGATGAACAAGTGAAATCAATCATTTTGAAATCCGAGGAATCTTTTTAAATCACCCTGTATTTTGAGGTAATGTGGAGAGAACATTTGCTTGTGAGAGGAAAAAAAGATCTGAATTTCTTTTAAAGTGAAAATTTAAAGAAAACAAAGTTAGACTTTGGGGGTAAGATGTCCCCACAGAAAAGAAGTGAAAGAAAAAAATATAATTTAGTTTAATTTTCATTATAAAGACAAAAAGTTTTTCTCTGAAGTTACTCTGACTAGCTGGCATTAGTGTAGCATGCTAACTATAGTGACCTTTAGCTAAAATCAGACTTTTTTAGTTGTCTTACTGGTTTTTATGAAAGTTTTGAAGCTCGGCAAGAGTTACATCATCATCTGATCTTTTCTATCATGTCTAATAATCATGTACCCCTCAAAACTGTTGTTCAATGTTGAATGTCATTGTTTTGTTGTTATAATAATAATAATAATAATAATAATAAAAAAAAATAATAATAATAAATACATTTGACATTTCAAATGTTTCTATTTTACAGTCATTTGTCTTTTATCATACTTTATTAAAATTATAAAATATATAAGATATAGATAAAATATATAAAACATATAAAATATTATTGTGTTATACTTTGAGTGATAACAGATTTTAATGCAAAGAGTAGAAATTATGATATAAAAGGATTTGCATGCAAAACCTTGGGTCCCCTGGTCAAATTACATTTTGTTGATTTCCTAAATGAAAATAAGTTACACAACTTCTACAGAGAATAAACATTTTTTTCAGCTTTTTTATTTAGATGTGTTGCTGAGTTTAACATACTGGAAATGAAAATGTGCAGATGTGTGTTCTCTGTAGAGAATGTGCTCTCACTTAGGGAAAAAAAAATAAATAAATAAATACATACGGTGCCCAAACCTTTGCATGAGACAGAAAATGATGCAGTGAAATCTAAATGATAAATTGATGAAAGATTCACTAGGGGACTTCTTATCCCAGAGTATGAGTAATAAGTAATCTTTTCAGGATTTTTCTATTTTATTCTATAAAAAAACAGGACTGTGTGCTGTTCTAGTTCAGTTCCTCTAACTGTGTGCAGGTTTATCAATCATCATCCTGTACATGATAAACTCATGTACTGATATGATTGAGCTTCACAGTAAATGGACCTCATTGTTAAAAAGGACTTTTATTTCCCCCACTGCTGTTAAAGGTTTTTAAATTACTGTTAAAACTGTTGACATTAACAGATAAAGATGTAAATATAATGATTACCTGTCACAGCTAAGAAAGTTCCTGTGGAAAACTCAATAATATTCCCTTGAGATTTACCACAGAAGTACATTCCTTCATCATCTTCAGTAGCACGTTTAATATTCAGAGAAAAGCTGCTCTTGTTTGCCTTCAGTTCCATTCCTGGTTGCTTGAATTCTGGATAAATGTCTTCACCTCCTAACACTGTTCCCACCGGCTGAAGAGTCTGTCCCAGTTTATGCTTATACCAAAACAATCGCTCTGCACTCATGTGTTCCTCAAATGTGCAGTGAAGTGTAGCAGCTTCACCAGCTTTAACTGATAAAAATGGCTTCTGATGAAGATCTACAGCTTGACCAGCACCTACAAAATGAGTTCAGGTCAGATTTAACTCACTTAGGAGAAACAATTAATAAATTAATAAAAAACCTGTAAAACCTATTCTGTAAAGACTGGCAATAAGAATCCAGATGGGAGTTATCTTCATAGAATACATTGGATTATTTGAAGTGAAATGTTTAAAGGAAGTCAGAAGGTCTTTTCTGCTGCTTGATGGAAGATAATTTGAACAACAGAAGTTCACTGGGGGCCTCTTCATGAGCTCACTGTGTCATCAATAGAGAAACAGCCAATGAACGCCTTTATTCAGGAAGTGTCACCTCACAGAGAAAGAACTTGATTTGAAGTCAAAATACACTTGCATTTACTATTTTATAAAAGCTTTGTTTACTTTGTTTACAAACACAATTTTCTATTATTTAAATAGTAACAAAATATTCTAGGTAACAGATCAGTTTCACTGGGTCTTTCACTGTAGTTAATGTGTTAATAATGTGAAAAGAGAGAAAGAGAAAGAAAGAAAGAGAGAGAGAGACAGAGAGAGAGAGAGAGAGAGAGAGAGAGAGAGAGAGATAGGCCTACAATGGAAGAGGAGTTGGAACATCTAGTCACTTTTGCTCCTGTTGTTCATCAGTGATGAAAATTTGAAACTGTGCTCCATTTTTTCATATTTACTCTATTTTTTGTGATTTCATGTTCAAGTTAATTTCATGTATCTGGTGATGGAGAGTGTCTTCATGCACTTCACCATGTTGAAGAATGAGTAATGTGGTTTGGCACTGCTTAACCTTTATATCACACTACAAGATCCTCCAGTCAACAGTCATACAAGTCTAGAATAAACCTAAAATATTCTGGAAATATTATGTAGTGAATTAATAGTTTATATCAGCCTATAAAGATATGCATTAATCATATAATAATCAATAAACACAATTTAGCCTCATAAAATATTATAGTGCTGCGATGCTAATAAATAGTAAAGCAGTTTTTATACACAACACAATAACTGATATTTATGGCGTACAACAATTATTATCTGTGCTATAAATCCATACATTCATTTAAAGTACTTTAAAACAATATGTACTTTAATACTATATATAAAGTTAAAATGTCCCATAATGCTTTCTTTGACAGCCCCTAAAGTTCTAGGTATTTACCAGGTAAGTGTGAGGTACAGGGCCCAAAAGGACTGGACAAATATTTTGGGTTGCATGATGGGAAATTCCAAGACAGTTTAGCTAAATTACAATAAAATGCCAAAGAGGTTCTAGATATTAACTGTGTAAATGTGTGGTACAATCTCTAAAGTACTGCATAATAATTTTGGGGGAAATTATGATAAAACAAAGATATTCCTTATATTCAAGCTATTGTAAAGAGATTTTGGAGCATTTCTATTTGTCCAAGTATCATGAATATTTCACATAATGTAATGCATTAAATGTAAATATAATATATATATAAAAAATGTATGTATTTTTGTTTTCGGTAAAACTAAATTTTAATGTAAATTTTAATTGCATGTTCAAACAGGAATATCAGGTTGACATAACAGCACAAATACAAAGAGGAAGACAGACTGGGCTTTATTAGTTACTATGTTTTGTTAGCTAAAATGCTAAATGCTAAAGTTTCAGCAACTTGCAGCACATAAATGAGTATCTTTCTGAGGTAAATGTTAAGAACTCAGTAAAACTAATATAAAAAAAAAATATGGCACCCATAACTGGTTCTGTCATCCCAGCAGCTGTCCTGCTGTTTGCTTGTACCAAACAAAGAGATTTCCAGAGTTTTCTTCAAGTGAGCACTGAAGAGTAACAGCTTTACCAGGCTCAACAAAGACAAATGGGGCTGTTTGAGAAAGATGCATAGTTTGCGCAGAAAGAGTTGGTTGTAAAAAGCTCTTAATTCTTACTCGAGTTGCAGACACATAGAATCAGAATCCAGACTTGAGTCACATCCATGAGAGAAGTTGTGATGGAGCAGAATATTCAACTGTTCAAAAGCCAATGACAGAAGCTCAGTGTATCTGAAGCCAGTTGGGCTCAAAGCGTATTCACTCACTGCTGAAGCATCACAGGTTCAGGTTAAATTTCCATTTACCTGCTTTGTGACATCATTTGGTCAGAAGACAGTGAAGAAAAGAGTGACTAAAAAAACTCATGCAGAAGTTTCACTTCATAGATGCATAATTTAACTGAGAAGCGCCTAAGATCCCAGTCTGTATCTGAAGACCACATCTTTGATATTATTATGCATTAATATGATACTTTTAAAATTATATTTTAGGTAACATCTATTGGGAGTTTTACGGTCTTGTTCTTTGTTCAACCCAAATCAGACACTTCAGGTTTATACACTTTGCTCTTTTTAATGGCCTTCACAACATTATGTTAACAGCAGATTCACTGTTTTTCAAATGAGTAACAGAATATTGCTGTGGATAAAAATTCTAAGTATGAACACAAACTCACAAAACATATATATTTAAGGAATTCTTAACCAGTTTATTACTTGGCAGAGAATTAATAAAATCAAAGTATGAAAAAAAAAGTCAAAAGTAAAAGTGTAAAAAAAGTTTTACAAAATGTAAAATGTAAAAAATGCAAAAATAAAATGAAAGAAATGTGTAAATATGTACAGACATGCACCAAACAGCATATATAAACTACTAAACACAAAGAGACTCATTTATCAGTCAGCCTAAAGCAAGAGTGTCAAACTCAACCACTAAAAGAGCCACATTAAAAAAACTCAAATCAAATCCATGGGGCTGTGGTTTTATTTCATTTCTACTTAACATTTCTGCCAAGACACCAACGGGCCATTGTTTATTCAAAATATGCCAACACTCCACTAGCAAAATAGGCATTGAATATTCAAAAATAATTTTAAATAAAAAATAAATAAATAAAAAAAAAAAAGTTTGAGTTTTTTAAACTCCCTATTTGCTTGAACACAGGCATCTTTTTTTAATATAATTGTTGGCCTATAAATTGTTGTTGGGGAAAGGGGGTCAGAACACACACTATGTTGCAGGGCATGCTGGGGACTGTAGTGCATCTTAGGGTGAAACAGGCTAATAAAAATAGAAAATTCAAATAATTTTGTGGGCTGAGTAAAGGACTGTGTCACAGGCCTGACTTGGCCCATGGGCCTTGTGTTTGACACATGATGCCTAAAGCAAGATTTACAGTTATACATGCACTGAGGGCTTCTGGTGCACATGACATACTGGACGTATGCTTGCAGAATCTGGTCAACAATTAACTGATTTATTTTGAACTAATTCCAATGTTTCATTTTTGAATGTTTGTAGTGGTCTGACCATGAGAAGCTTTTTTTTTTTTTAGGCATTTTCGGACACAACCAGTGAACGGATATTTGGTAGCGCTTAAGTTTATAAGGATATTATAATGGCCTTGTGAAATGCTTTTTAAGCCTCATCAATGCAGAGGACAGTGATCAACAAGCTGTTTGTTACTACACTGTTAAACAGAAATTTGGGTAAAATAACATTTTTCAGAGCTGTGTGTGTATTACACTATATAATCTATTATACATCATTTTAGATGTTCATTGTTACGGTAAGACTAAGTAAACTTTATCAGGCAAGTAGCTGCACTAATTGACTGTCCATTATTGTGATGAAAAATATACATCTAAAGAAAATGGAAAATGCTTTATTGCTTAATAATGCAGTAATTAGCAGTCAGTTATTTACCAACTACTGCCTTGATAATGCTTGATGAGGCTATAGTAAGGCTAAGGTTGTTATACTGTAATGTCCTTCGCTTCTGAATTGTTATTGCAACTTTTTCCTCAGTATTTAATAGAAATGGCTAACAATAGAAGCTTGTAAACATTAACAATGTAGCATATGTATAGATATTCATATCTGTGTGTACAGATATTCACACATCTATTTAACTCCTTTCACATCGTCTCTTTTCTATTCTTGATTCTATTTTTTTCAATTCTTATTGGGGCTCTTCCTTCAACACTTTGTGACATTTACTAATCATATTTTGCTCTCTCGCTCTCTCTCTCTCTCTCGCTCTCTCTCTCTCTCTCGCTCTCATTCGCTCCTCCCCTTGCCTACTCACACTTCCCCTTTCTTTCTCTCTCTCTCTCTCTCTCTCTCTCTTGCTATGTCATAACAAGTAAATTATTTTTCCTGGAACTGATCCTTAATGAATCATTGATTGGAAAATATATATATATATATATATATATATATATATATATATATACTGGTATGTTAATCAGAAGTTTGTCCTCCTTTGTTGCGTTAACACCCTCTACTCTTCTGTGAAGGCTTTACACTAGATGCTGGAACATTGCTATGAGGATTTGATTGCATTCAGCTGCAAGAGCATTAGTGAGGTCAGGTACTGATGTTGGATGGTCAGTTCTGGATCACTCAGCTCATCCCAAAGGTATTGGATGGAGCTGAATTACTCCAGAGAACACAGCTTCACTGCTACACAACCCAGTGCTGGTGGGGTTTTACACCCCTCTAGCTGACCTTTGGCATCAGGCATGGTAACCGGCTTGTGTGTGGCTGCTCCAGAGTGTCCCATTGGCAGTGCTTTTTTTTTGGAGACAATACAAGCTATTTGTATATATAATAATGTAAGAAGTTGAACACACTTCTGTCAGCATTTTAGTGCAATTTAAAGTAGCTGAATTCACTCATTAGAAGAAATATCTGAATACTTTTGGTCATTCAGTGACAGATTTACTAATATATTTGCATTGCCATTGATACATTATGTGCACTGCGGGTGCGCAGAATCGTTTTTGCACATGCACACAAGGGCTCCAATGAGCTTCAGATCAGAGCAAACCTACCTTCATGAATATGCATTTAAGGGATTGACACTATTGGCACAAATACTGGATAAAAACCTATGCGCATCAATGAATCAGGGTGATTTATGAACTTCAACTGGACCAAAAATTTTGAACTGGGTGCAATTCCTTTGCAAATGCAGAGAAGACAGATATGAACTACATACACTATATGGCAGTTTCATTGAATTCCACCTCTGCCAGAAGTCAGTTTGTGAAATTTCTGCCCTGCTAAATCTGCCCCAGTCAACTGTAAGTGCTATTATAATGAAATTGAAGCATCTAGGATCAACAATAGCTCAGCCATGAAACAGCATACCATGCAAACTCAGAGCGAGACTTCCAAGTGCTGAAGTGCATAGCACGTAAACATTGCCTATCCCCTGTTGCATCACTCACTACAGAGTTTCAAACGGCCTCTGCAAATATCACCACAAGAACCGTGCATCAAGAACATCAAGAAATGAGTTTCCATGGTCCACCAGCCGCACACATGTCCAAAATCATTAAGCGCAATGCCAGGCATCAGCTAAAGTGGTGTAAAACATGCTGCCACTGCACTGTCTCCAGGGTGATGAATCATGCTTCACTATCTGGCAGCCTGAAAAACACATCTTGGCCACATGGATTCCAGGAGAACACTACCAACCAGAAAGCACAGTGCCAATAGTAAAGTTTGCTGAAGGAGGAATAATGGTCTGAGGCTATATTTTAGGGTTTGGGATGGGCCAAAAAGACCGACTTCAACGATTTTGATGTGGAGGAACTCTAATGGCCTGCATAGAGCCTTGATATTAACCCCACCAAACAGCTTTAGAATGAGTAGGAATGTCAATCACCAGCCAGGCCTTCTCACCCAACATCAGTGCCTGACCTCACAAATGCTCTTTAGGCAGAATGGGCACAAACTCCCACAAACAGACTCTAGTCTTGTAGAAAGACTTCCAAGAAGAGTGGAGGATATTCTAGCTACAAAGTGAGAGCAAACTCCATATTAATGACTATGGTTTTGGAATGGGATTTCCAAAGGCTCCTATACTGTAGGTGTGATGATCAGGTAACAAGATACTTTTGATCATATAGTGACGGTCATGATGTTTGGTCATGATTTTCCAAACTGCTCATGTTTTAGCAGCCTCCTCCATCAGAATGCTAAGATCTTCTAAGAGTTTTGGCAGCTAAAATTTAGCACAGGTATTGGGTAAATCTGGCCCATAGTGTACGTGTACATGAGTTTGTTAGTGTTTAACATTCTACTGTAATATTTTACTGAATATGAGTTGAATGCAAGTACATTTCACAAAACAAGTGCATACACATAGCATGCACAATAAACGCAATGTGTTTGTTAACAATATTGAGTAACTCATTTGATAACAGTTATTTTAAAAATCACAGAAACACCTGACTACCAGTATTTTCAAAACTGAATTTTCAGTGTACAGGGTGTGCTGATATATTTTCATCTGGATGTACTGTATGTAAAATGTGTGGTCATGTGTTTGTGTATATTTTCAAACTCAGTCTTTGACGTGTCAGTGGACGCCTCTGCTTGTAGGTGCTGTTTAGGACGTTGGTGGTTTTTGCAGCTCTGCTCTTCTCCTCTACGCCTCACTCCTTCACCTACTGCACTGCTATCTCTGCAGACCACTTTGACCACTTCTGATCAGGTTTCTCAGAAAAACAACCCCCCTCTGACTCGTCAAAGTTTCCACAGGATGCTCAGCTATAGCTGTTTGTCACAGGCTGTTTGTCATAGATACCACATGCAAATATTAAACATCTACATACAGTATAAAGGTACAGTGTCTTAATACTGTCTACAACATTGTAAATGAAGAGAAATCATATCTCCAGCAGTTTTTTACCCTTACTATTTCACTAGAGCAAAAGTAGAAATTATATGATTATTTTTTAACTATATTTCAGTTCAAATACTAGAAGTCATTAGTCATACGAATCATAGCGTGAAAAGTGATGTTGCAACAAAATACTGACCTTATACTAATATGATCTATCTTTATTCTAAAAAATAAGATTTTTTTATTAATCTTCCTTTTTTTTACAAGCAAAGTCAAATGTTGCATATTATATGTGTTAACTGATAATGTATATATGTATGTAGGTGGATATGTACATTGAAAGTGTATTAAATAAAAAATAAAACTGTCTGTATATTTGTTTCCCTTCACTGTAATATTTAAAATGACTTCTTATATTGCAAGAACAATACAATGTATCAAAAATACGGCCTGTTAAAGTTTCTGAATATCGTCCACATCTGGCCTCTACTGTGCACAGTACAGTCTGAACTGGCATTTGTGGATGCAGTGACAAACAGTGTTTATTGACAACAGTTCATCAAAGTAAACCTGAGCCCATGTGGTGATGTCCATCACAGATCCATATTAGTCTTTAAGGCAGTCAAGAGGTCAAGAGTCATGGGCATTTGTGGTTTATGACCTTGTCTTCTTACTTGCATATTTCTGTAGAATTCCTGAATCTTTTGATGATATTATGCAGGCTGTATGGCATACAATGCTTGTAAATACTTTTTGAGGAATATTGTTCTTAGTCAGTTTGCTATTTACTGCTGCATGGTGAGCTTTGATCCACCTTTGCTCTTGAAGGACCAGGCCTTTTTCCTTGATGCTTCCTTTACTCACAAGCATGAGTGCATAAAGATGTTTCTTGAACATATCACAATGCTCATTGCTCATGTGCCAACCTTTTTGGAATGTTTTGCAGGCATTTCACGATGAGTTTATTTACATATTTACAAAAAAGAAAAAAAAACAAAACACACATATACACACATTACTTCAGCCACTTATTTGTTTTAACTTACAGGTGATGCTGGAGCCTGTTCCCACTGTCACTGGGCAGAACACTGCAAAAACAATTACGTAAAATTAAGTTAAATTAAAATAAAATATAATAAGTTAAGTGTAAGTTATCATGCCTTTGTACTGTTTTCATGTAAATACAAGTTTAATTAATTTAAAACTGTGATTTCTTTTTTTCGTTTTTGTAATTGGGCTTGTTTGCAGCTCAAACCTGCAAATAGTAAAGGCTTAAAATTGACAAAAAAAAACAAGGATTTGTTCTTTATTTCAGTGTGTGTGTCTGTGTTTTTGTGTGTGTGTGTGTGTGTGTGTGTGTGTGTGTGTGTGTGTGTGTGTGTTGTAAAGTGTCTTGATAAATGTTTTGATTAATTTGTTCTTACATTATTCCAATAACATTTCTTTAGTCTAATGTGTGTAAATGTATCATTGTGGTTGGTGACACTATTGACTTTTGACACTATTAACTGCATATTAACTTCTTCCTTTTGCTCTGTTCTCTTTCCACCTTAAGCATCTCTGGTGTGTAATCAGGTGTGAAATCTAAAAGCTCTCAGTGAGCAGAGGACGGCATGGTGTGAGATCTCACAGTTTGCCCTTATTAAAAAAAAACACATTGGTACTTCCACACTGCTCAAATACTGTGTGAATTTTCCAGACAGTCTGACTTCTGTATCGAGTGAGAGAAGCTGCTGCATTAAAATGATGATATCAAAATGGAATAAAATATACAGTGTGCTGATCTGGTGTGGTGCTAGTGAAATTGATCAAATCTTGGATCTACTCTGAGGTGAAGTAAAATGTAAAACAATCTGCAAGATATGTAAGAAAACAAGAAAATAAGAAAAACTTATTTTTATTCTACTATTGTATTTTTTACAAGCAGTAGTTTTAAATAATTGTGATGGCCCAAGACGTCTTCATAACTGTACATACCAGTAAGAAAAACATGGTTTGGAATGCTGCAGTTATTGAGTCAGCAGAGTGTTGGTGACTTTATGCGCTATTTACCTCAGTACCCAGTTGCTGTGGTTTCTAAATGCTTCCACTTGTCAGTAATGATACTCAGAGTTGATCAAGGAATATCTAGGAGAAAGAAATTGCAGGAACTGACTTTTTGCAACAGTGTCATCCTAAAACAGCACCATGCTGGAATTCAGGGAGCTCTTTAGAATGATTCACATATTCACAAATATCTGTAAACAAACTGCAGGGTTAGGTGCTTGATTTTATATACCTGTGGCAATAGGACTAAAGGCCTAACACCTAAATTTAATGATTGAGGTGTGTTCCAATATCTTTACATACATTCATAGAGCTGTGTAAATGGAACCATAAATTTCACACACACACACACACACACACACACACACACACACGCTTTAACATTTGATGTCTTAGTCGTCAAAGTGTGGGGAGCACCCCCTTGTGGTGGTGGACAGAACTGCTGCTATTATTGTCCTCTCTATAGAACAGCACGTTTCATGGTAAATTAGTTTGGTTTTAGTGGGTGGCCTGAGGGGGTGGGGTTAATTAAAGATAGGTTGTCCATTGGCATTGGCTTTGACATTTAAGTGCAAAGCATGCATTTTAAGTATTTTTTAATTTTTCCACTTTCTGAGTTAAGTTCTCTGTTGATGGACACTATTAAGTTTCTCATGCAGCTTCTGCTGATTCAAATGCTCTATTTTCTATCCAAAGTAATGTCACTCCACCTGTACCACTCATTCAGCACACATGCACATCCAAACATTTCTTGTAGCTATATATAAATAAGCTCAGCCAAATGCACAGTACATCAGTGTCAAACCTTTTTCCTCCTATTTGTCTCATTTGAGAGACTGAGTGAGATTAAAAGAGAGTAAAAGTTATAAAGGAGAGTCTAAAGGCTGGATGGGAATGTATTCTGCTCTGAAAAATGAAGCCAGTGGTTTTCAGCACCATGGACAGTAACATTAACGTGTTTCAGGACCATGGACAGAGACAGTACAGACAAAGCCAACTGTTTTGGCAATGCACAATGTATGTCTCCACTTCTTGTTTCTGGTAGCCAACAAAATTTAACATACTGTATGATATGTTTGTAGAAGCGGAGGGTGTGCATGTCTTTTTGTATTGTATATTGTCTGTTGTTTGTCATTATGGACATATAACATGTTAATGACATTTACGCAGAAAAATATTGGCAAAAACATAAGGTTAAGGGAGGACTTAGCAGGGCTTAAAATTCACTAGCTTAGCTAATTTAGCTAGCTAGCCAGTTTAACCGAACGTGCCTCAGAAGTTTCAAAGACTCATGAGTTGTGTACTTCAGTCTGTGCCAAACTGTGCTGCCTATTTAGATGATGTGGTGATTTTTACATCCACGTGGGCCGAGCACATGCACAC